>NW_027657014.1:0-46428 GCF_964235325.1 Thermobia domestica | reverse complement strand
CCTGAGAGATGCAAACAGCCATGTCTCCAGAGACTTCCTGTTCCTGAGAGATGCACCCAGCAATGCCTCCAGAGAATTCCTGTTCCTGAGAGATGCAAACAGCCATGTCTCCAGAGACTTCCTGTTCCTGAGAGATGCAGCCAACCCTGCTCCAGCGACCTCTAGAATCCAGAGGGATGCAGCCAGCCCTGTCTCCAGAGACTTCCTGTTCCTGAGAGATGCAGCCAACCCTGCTCCAGCGACCTCTAGAATCCAGAGGGATGCAGCCAGCCCTGTCTCCAGAGACTTCCTGTTCCTGAGAGATGCAGCCAGCAATGCCTCCAGAGAATTCCTGTTCCTGAGAGATGCAAACAGCCATGTCTCCAGAGACTTCCTGTTCCTGAGAGATGAAGCCAACCCTGCTCCAGCGACTTCCAGAATTCAGAGCGACGCAGCCAGCCCTACTTTTAATGCTCCTGTACGATATACAACCAGCACTACTCCACGGCATTCCAGTTTGCAGCCTTCTGAACTTTCACATGGACCTTCTTCGCATATCAGTGTTTTTTTTCTTCCATCCCATGTGATCACACCCTTTAGTGTTTTATTTTGAGATTTAAAAGTCACTAGTTCATAAGAACAGATGACAGACATTTTTTTGAGCCGAGGATTAAGACATTCCTCATTTTGAGATTTAAAAATAATAATATAGAAGTATACAGTTAACGGATCATCTCCAAGTTTCAAGAACAATATAGGAGAGTGAAAACGTTTTAAAATAAAAACAGACAACATGTTTTGTTGGTAACACGGATGGATTTAGAAAAGTGAAAACGAAAACAATCCTAGTTCCAACTTCCAGTTCCGTGAAAGGTAGAAATGAAAGTACTATAAAAACCTTAGACAATTCAGTCAAGGTGTGCAAAGATCTATCAACCACACGCCTCGTAGTAACCACTCTTGCTTCCTCGAGACAGGAGAAGTGACTTTGGAAAAGTGTTGTGCAGTTTCTGATTGCAATGGACGTTAAAACACTATAAGTACGCTCTTAAGAACTCTGTTAGTGACTTTAGTGAAAACCACATAAGACAGTCCTAACGTGTAAGCGAGAATGTGAACCTCTCAAAATATCATGTTACTATTATTCATTTTATAGGCACTTTGGTGATGGTTTAGTTTATATTCACTTTGTTATATATAATTGTAATAAATTAGTTTTCTTCATGTCATGCCTATGAAAATAAGTTTCTGACACTATACTACCTGCCCTATGGCAATCAATCAATCTCATCCATTCAATGAGAATTTTTTATTATTTCTTAATATGATGTTCCTAAGAAAAAGTCTCGACGGGCACAACCACAAATCACTGATCGTTTGGCCACTACGAGACCACTTTTCTGAAAGCAACCGAAGATAGTGATATTCTGGGTTTCTATTAAAATGACTGAAACTGTGATATGTTGTAGATGTTGTGATCCTGAAAAAAGTTTCAATAAGCACAACCACCAACCATTGACCGTTTGGCCACTACAGGGCCACATTTTTGAAAACAGCAGAAGGTAACCTTATTCTGGATTTCGGTGGAATTGCTTGAAACTATGATATGTTGTAGATGTTGTGATCCTGAGAAAAAGTCTCAATTTGTACAACCACCCATCACTGACCGTTTGGCCACTGCAGGTCCAAATTTTTTAAAACAGCAAAAGGTAACGTTGTTTTGGGTTTCGGTGGAATTGCTTGAAACCGTGACATGTTGTAGATATTATGATCCTGAGAAAAAGTCTCAATTTGTATAACCATCCATCACCGACCGTTTGGCCACTACTGGACCACTTTTTTTTAAGTGCTGAAGGTAATGGTATTCCAGATTTCGGTGGAATTGCTTGAAACCGTGATATGTTGTAGATATTGTAATCTTGGAAAAATCTCAACAGGCGCAACCACCAATCAATGATCGTTTGGCTACTACAGGGACACACACAAAAAGAAATGGAACAGAAGGTAACGGTATTCTTTATTATGGTGGAATTGCTTGAAACCGTGATATGTTGTAGATATTGTGATTCTGAGAAAAAGTCTCATGTTCACAACCACCAATCAGTGACCATTTGGCAACTACGGAGCCACATTAAAAAAACAGCAAAAGGTAAGGATACTCTGGAATTTTGATAGGATTGTATGAAACCCTGAAAATTCATATTCCACAACCCGGAAAAGGATGGGGAGAGTAACGGCGAACATCATTTATGCATAGCCCATATTCACATGCTCATCTCACTGGATAAAACAAAGCCCTAGACAATTTTTCTCAGGATCATGACATCTACAACATATCACACTTTCATTCATTGAGATCTGAGATCAAAAAATTGTTATACTCGGCTCTTTTTTTTAATGGACCTGTAGTGGCCAAATAGGGTTGCCAACTGGCCGGTTTGTGACCGGCCTGGACGAAAATATTGCTGTTATTTTGATTAAAGCCGGTGATTGGTACAAACTTACCAACCCTTTTATAACTGTTTTTTTCTCAAATTTCTATCTAGTTCGAAGTATAGATTTAAAAAGTAACTTTCATTCTGTAAATTCAAAACTGTCACCTTTCCCCATTTATAAATGATTAATATACTGCATTTCGTTCGTGTGTTCAGATAATTTTAAAGAAGACAGGACTGTATCAGGGAAATTTTGAAATTTGCTTGAATTTGAATTTTATATATTTATTGAGAGTGAAAAAGGATTTCTTAAAGCATTTCCTGTAGTTGAAGTATAAGTTTAAAGAATAAATTTCATTTTCCAAATGCAAAATTGTCACGTAAAAATTAATATACTTTTGTTCATCTGTTTCAATTACTTTAAAGAAGTGGTACTTATTGTTAAATACAATAAAATGATCAATGTGATTTCAGTTTCTCATTTATAGCATAACTAGCAGCGTTCACCCCGCTTCGCTGCGGTCACCCCGGAACGCAATAAACTTTGTTACTTAGATAATTTTTACTTTTTCGCTTTCAAGTGATATGATAAAAACCATAGAAGATTGCAGTAAATGTTAACATTATATCGCCTGTCATTTATGTTAACCCGCCGCGCTTCGCTGCGGTCACCCCGGAACGCAATAAACGTTGTGTTACTTAGATAATTTTTACTTTTTCGCTTTCAAGTGATATGATAAAAACCATAGTAGATTGCAGTAAATGTTAACATTATATCGCCTGTCATTTATGTTAACCCGCCGAGTGACACGGTCATGCGGGTTGCATATAAATACGTTTATTTTTACCTATGATGAACTAACAAAGGATTTGTACGTTATGGACACTTGAATGGTCAATTATCTCAAGACACTGGTAATTAAAAATTAAAGTGATATGATAAAAACCATCTAGGGTCCAAATCCTAATAACCCCCCAAAAATGAAAGAAATTGGTTCAGCCGTATTAGCGTGATGAGGGAACAAAGGATTTGTGCGTTCTCTTTTATATATAAGAATATATCTATTAAGCTTATTAGTGGTTGTACTAAGGATATGCAGAATACAGGTGTTAGTGCATTTTTGTTCACGATAGTACATTTCCTTCCCATGAATGGGTCCGAAGAGAAATATTTCACACTCAGACCTATACCATAGGGAATTTTGAGGGGGAGCTATTATTATTATTATTATTATTATTATTATTATTATTATTATTATTATTATTATTATTATTATTATTATTATTATTATTTTCCAGAGTTGGCAGTCCTATGGCCAAACGATCATAATATAATGGTTGTGTCCATGGAGGCTTTTTCTCAGGATAACAATATCTAGAATATCACAATTTCAGTCATTTTCACCGAAATACAAAACATCACTATCTTCGAATGCTTTCAAAAAATAGCCTCGTAGTGGCCAAACGGTCAATGAGTGGTAGTTGTGTCCATTAAGACTTTTCCTCAAGGTCACAATATTTACAACATATCCCGGTTTCAAGCAATTCCACCGAATTCCAGAATATCATTAGCTACTGCTTTCCAAAAAAGCAACACTGTAGTGGCCAAACGGTCAGTAATTGGTGGTTGTGCCTATTGAGACTTTTTCTCAGGATCACAACATCTACAACATATCACAGTTTCAGTCATTTTAATAGAAATCCAGAATATCACTATCTTCTGTTGCTTTCAGAAAAGTGGTCTCGTATTGGCCAAACGATCAGTGATTGGTGGTTATGCCCATTAACGCTTTTTCTCAGGATCACATTTACAACATATCACAGTTTCAGTCATTTTCACCGAAATACAGAACATCACTATATTCGGTTGCCTTCAAAAAACTGGCCTGGTAGTGGCCAAACGTCAGTGATTTGTGGTTGTGCCCGTTGAGACTTTTTCTTAGGAACATCATATCTACAACATATCACGGTTTGAAGCAATTCAATTTAAATCCAATTTCCGTAAGGATTGTGCGGAGTAATTTGTCATTTCGAAAAGGGTCATTGCCCCTGCAACCTTTTTCTCGCAAAAGCGACAAAACCCGTATTTCCTATTTTGAAGTCATTTTTGCATCGGCAGAGTTTTGTTTCTTTAAAGTGGCCCTTTTAATCAAGAGGGCCCTTTTGAAAAGGGGTCCTATGCCCCCTTAACCTATTTTCCGAAAGAAACAAAAAAATATGTGTCGATTTATTTTCGGTCTAGTAGATATGTGCCAAGTATGAAGAAAATCGGATGACGAGAAACCCTTGTGAAGCTATCTCCTTTACACTTTCACTGTCTGGACTTGACGGGATTTGCCCCAAAGTCTTCAATTTGACCTTTTAACCTTGAGAGTGGCCCTAGATGGCTGGTTCGGCTACTGGATCTTGGTATTAACCTAAAGTACCCATATAACAAATTTGAGCCCCCTAGCTGTTATAGGTAAAAAGTTATCTTGTTTACAGAGAAACGTATTTCGTCCCATTTACGAATTTGTATAGCTCGTACCTCGCCATATAATGTTTAGGATTTAGAGTATTTAGAGGAGATTTGGCCTCATAGAGTAATGAAAGATCGCCGTGTTCTATTTGAAATGTTCAGCGAGAAAGATTTTCGAAAAGGATTCCGGTTGAATAAAACTTCAGTTTTAATGTTGTTGGGGAATATTGAAGAGTTGTTAATTTTAGGCTAGCTCGGGAGAGTAATACTCCCGGAAGGAGAAACTAAATACGCCGATCAGATTGGTTGACGTTATCCACTTCTTGCCATGTTGTACATATATAGCAGAAATCAAACATTTGATGATGTCGGTCCTCGTGGCCGAGCGTACTAGCGCTACGGGTTAATAACAAAACCCACTTTTGGTGTGGGTTCAAATCCGGCCCAAGGATTATTTTTTTTAAATTTTCATAACACTTTTTACATTAAAATAAGATGAAAATAATACTCGAAAAAGTGATTTATTTACATTTGTGCAGATAAGTAGTAGTAGTAGTAGGAAAGGGTTAGAAGGCCCACAGGGCTCGTTTTGTTCCACCTTGAGCCCATGATATAAATTTTGTGATCAACTTAAAATAGCTGGCTAGGTTAGCACGCGAAAAAACGTACTTCTGGGAATATTAGTCTCCTGAGCGGGTCGTGTTAAGTTTCTCAACAAGAAGAAACTACTGTGTTTCACCTTTAAATTGCTTGCTAATTACATTGCGTTTTTATGCAACTGGAACCTTCCATCCCCATCAGTCCGCTTATATTCAATAATGTCTTTGTATTTTTCCACTAATGAAACTAAAATACGTTTCTCGTGTTCGGAGAAATTTTTTGCTCGTTGTTTCATTATTTTTTTTCATCACAATTACGATCACTGAAATTAGACAACTCACAACTCTATGCACACAATCTCGAAAGTCGAAAAGACTGGCACACGGTATGCTTTCTTCATCTGTTACTTTGTTAAACGAAGATTAGAGACAAAAGACAACCAATCAGAATCGCTTTTACAAATTGACCGAAGTTTACGTAAACGAGATGTACTGAACTTCGACTTTCAATGGTGCAACAAAAGTCCTGGAACCACGTTTAAATTTGAAAGTTTAATGTTGAACGCGTTTAGGTGAACGCTCGTTTAAACTTAGTTGGTGCACACGGCTGTCAATAACATGATGAACTAGCAGCGTTCACCCCGCTTCGCTGCGGTCACCCCGGAACGCAATAAACTTTGTTACTTAGATAATTTTTACTTTTTCGCTTTCAAGTGATATGATAAAAACCATAGAAGATTGCAGTAAATGTTAACATTATATCGCCTGTCATTTATGTTAACCCGCCCCGCTTCGCTGCGGTCACCCCCGAACGCAATAAACTTTGTTACTTAGATAATTTTTACTTTTTCGCTTTCAAGTGATATGATAAAAACCATTATAACGCCTGTCATTTATGTTAACCCGCCGAGTGACACGGTCATGCGGGTTGCATATAAATACGTTTATTTTTATACCTATGATGAACTAACAAAGGATTTGTACGTAATGGACACCTGAATGGTCAATTATCTCAAGACACTGGTAATTGAAAATTAAAGTGATATGATAAAAACCATCTAGGGTCCAAATCCTAATAACCCCCCAAAAATAAAAGAAATTGGTTCAGCCGTATTAGCGTGATGAGCGGACAAAGGATTTGTACGTTCTCTTTTATATATATAGATAGATAGAAGATAGATTTAATCTAGTTAAATATTGGATCTTGTTCGATAACGATATTCACAAGGTATAAAAAATAGTGGAATTCAAATGCAACGAACTATGCCACACAGGTCTTAGGTGATGTAGAAAAAGGGCTTCAGACTGTCCTAGTCTGTAAACTGGCGGAAGTTGGAATATTCCTTTCGCTTGGAATTTTCCCTTCTAAGCATATCTGGTCTGAACAATATATCTACTAGAGTTCTTTATTACTTAATTTACATACTAATAAAATCAATAATTATTTAAAAATTTAAAATTACAGAAACAAATAGAAATTTGAATATAACGTTTCTACAACAATTAATTTTCCGACATTCTTAGATGAAAACCTCGGCTGAATATATGATTGTTTACAAATATTTAAAATAATAATATTGATTCAAACGGAGGTCGATGCATTTGACCTACTGTGCTCTCTGCTGAGAAAGGGAAAACCAGAATTAGTTTTCTTCGGGTAAACATAGTTGTGTATAATGTATTGCCTGACACTTTAACTCCCAGAAGATTTGGGGTTCAAATGTATTCTAGATCTCTCTAACTTTATTTCCAAATTTCAATGCTCTTAGTGTACTAAGCGCCGTCAGAAATTATAAAAGAAAAATCTCTTCTAATTCTTTACCAGTGGGTAACGTGCCCATAATAGCGGCTACGTTCCCTCGTTGAATGGCAATGCTAATGCGTTGAATTAGAAAAGATTTAGCTCGAGTGTCTCCTGATTTAATGGATATACGCTTGCCAATTTCGTTAATAAATTTTGTGCCCTCTTGATCAAAGGATCCACTAGATTCAATTGCTATTGCAATAAACCAATACTTATCTAGGAGATTAACGTATTTATTTCTTTTTTCTTTTGCTCTTCGTGCAGCGATAAGTCCTGCTTTGGTCGATGAAAATTGCAGATTGGAGGGTGCATAAGTGTCTGAGCAAGTGAAATCCCAAATCAACGAGTTTCCTTGCTTCCAGGGCACTAAAGTCATACCATCCGGCCTTTTTCCGTCTGAACGGCTGCACCCAATTGGTTCTCTCACTGCTGGCACCCCTGCAGATGTTAAGGCTCTCAAAATGATGTCATTCATATTCGAATGGCGAGAATGTCTGCCGGCACTGCTTTTGCATGACAGACCGTGTAAACCTCTTTTATCTACGAGAGTGTTGCAGCTCGGGCAGTGGTGTTGTTCGCATATATTTGCTCCTAGTCGAAGGGCGACGGACACATGGAAGCTTTCGTTGTCTAGGTGTAGACCGAGAGAAGGTGATGGTAGAGCTTGAAGCCATGCTCCGTTTTCAGGGGACATGACAGCAAGTAATCTGGCCTTATCTTCGATGTTATTAGAAGTCTGCAATAATGAATCCAAACGGCAATTCACGATGGGCTCGTCCCAGACCGACTGATTATTTCGACTTTCGGGAGCCTGGGGGTCTGACCCAACTAAATTTGACCATCTGGCTATGCAGTCCTGCACATCCAGGTTAGTGACTTCATCTTCTCTCTGAAGGAGGGTTCCAATCAGTTGTCTTGAACTATAGAAAGAGGCCAGAAAAGACGGGATAGCCAGATCCGTGGCGCGACGTATTCCAAGACCTCCATTTCTGACTGGTAGTGATGCTTGTAGCCATGCTTCATCACTGAGGGTACAATTAAGAATATTCTCAAATCCTGTTTTAAGAGCATAGTCGAATTTCTCAAGTAGATTATCGTCCCTCCAGGAGGGGGAACAACGTAGAAAATACAACAATCTTGGGATCGAGAAAGATGCTCTGAGGAGATAAAATGCTGAATGTGCAGAAAGTTTGGAAAGGCGTGAAAGTAGATGATCTAAAGATGAAATCTTTTCCAGTAATATCTTGCTCCTTGTGTCTGGTGTAAGAGCCGCTCCTAGCGGTTCGGCGTTAGAAGATGTTAATAATTTAATTCCAGGCGCCGCCTCGTTGAATCTGTCATATAGATTTTGAGTTTCAGCATTTGTTAATCCTAGAAAGCCGATTTCGCATTTCGAGTAATTGAGAGACAATCCGATCGATGTTGCTTGTGAGCGTATATGATCTAAAGTATGTAATACTGACTCAGTGTTTCCGGCTATAGTGCCATCTTCTAAATACCAAATGTTGAGCTCAGTATTAATATCTCTAATTATAGGGTGAAGAGTTAATGCAAATAGAGCAGGACCTAGTGGATCTCCCTGTTGAACTCCACGTTGTGAAAGGATAATATTATCTCCTATAAAAAGGTAGCTAGGTTGTGAGAAGCTCTGGTATATATGTGGAAAGAAAGAAGGGAAGTGGCTTTTAACTGAAGACAGCATTGAATCTCGGTTAATTTCGTTAAAAGCGTTTTTGAAATCTATTTTAAGTAGAGCTTTAGGTTGAGGATGTTGAGAGGAATAATACATTCGTGCAGCATGGACTGCAGTTTCAGCTCCGTAGGGCACGCAGACTCCTAGCTGGTGTGGGGATAATATATCAATTAATCATTCTCGCATTCTGGAGCATATAATTTTAGCTGTGAGTCGCCTCCACACATTTCCCACTGCTACTGGTCGAATGCCACCACTTTTCTTCTTTAGCGCAATGAGTGAAGCGCCGAAAAAAATCGGATTTATTACGGCTGGTAATTGTCCTGAAATTACCAGATTTAATAATTCGCAGATTGAGTTGATTAAGCGCTCTTTCGTCTCGGAATCTTAAATCATAATAAGATCTTTTAGAATCGCTGGACGGAGATTATCCATCTCACCTGCTGAACCTGCCGGGAACGATTTAAGAGCTTTGGTGAATTCTAATGCTGATACTTTAGTAAGAATAAAGGATGTCTCGGGAGGTTCAGGAAAGTTCAATGAGTGAGAGTGAGCAGGATGTTTTTCTCTAAGGGACTCCAGCACTGATTTATCCGGAGTAGTTAAAATATCTTCGGAAGATAATAATCTTACTGCTCCTCGTATGTCTCCCTCTGCCAATTTCTGTTCGATGGTCTTGATATTAAATGAGTTGGATGTTGGCGATTGACGAGGTTTGTATGTAACGTTCCTCTTTGAGCGTTACATTTTCTCAAAGAGAATATTTGCGGAAATGTTCAATCAGCTCTTAGCTAATATTATTTCTTATTATATTTTCTCAATTCTCGACTTTCATGAAGGATTCAAGATGGTTGACAATTGGACTAGTGCGTGTGGATGTAGTATGCTACCTCCCTTTGTATGTCTATGGTTTGCGTTGAGCGGCTTTTGAGAGTAGCTCGGATCGTTTGAAATAATTTAAAATTTTGTGTTTCATGTAAAACGGAAGGATTATTATGAATCTGCATATATAAATGCTCGTTTATATAATTTTTATTCTCCTTTAGTTATATTTGTTTTGTTATAAAATCTGTTATTTCCATTCTACGCTTTGATGCGTAGTATGGAATGACCAATCCGGAAGTGAGAGGGCTGCGGAGAGCCCCCTCTGGTTCACTTTTTCTTTGTACTACGAACTGCGAACATGGCCGTGGTGTGGTGAGAAGCACGATTGTCCATAATTTTGGATATTAATTTACAGTGAACTGTGCAGTGAGTGGCGGTTCTTTAATATAAATATTTAAAGAGGCTGTTTTAGTCGAACGGTATGCTAGGCTAGCGGGTGTAAACAAGAATCACAAGAGAACTTACTCAAATATTCGACCTGTGCGTTTTGAAGCATGGCTGAGATTGGTTGGATATTTCCTAACTGTTACTGTGATGAAAGCTGAAGTTCAGAAATCCCTTTTGTGCTGTCTCCGGGACTGAACTCGATTGATGTATGGCCTCCTTCTCTTGACGTGGTGAATTTCCGTCCACCCTTACTATATTTTCTTGGCAAGGGACTTCGTCCTATATTACTTGTTGTCAGCTCAGCCTGCCTCTCTGGAATTTAATGTGTCTAACTGTGGTCGCTGTTGTGAGGATGAACATTGCAGCAGCTTTGCAGTGATTGTTTGTCTACCTGGTGGAGATAGTAGCGGAACGTATGCTTTTGCTATTAACCCAGGAGGGGTCGTCGTGTGATCAATCCACGCCGAGGTTATGGCTGTACACATGGCGAGATGTTGGAGGAGTCATCAGGACCGGTCGCAACCCTGGAGTGCTGTTTCACAGTGTTTCCACAGTGTCCCTATTCGTAAAGTGAAACCACGGTCGGGTGAGCTTTGGTAACTGTCTACTAGGTAAATATGTCTATTTCTTTTTATTCCGTCTTGTGAAGAAACTGGTATCATCCGGGAAGTTGCGGAAGAAATTGTCCACCATTTATAGTTGTCCAAATTGTTAAATATAATATCTAACGTCATATCAATGTCTTCGTGTGTTCACTATCTTACTACAGATTACTTATGAACAAACAATAATATACGTTCAAGAATTCTCAGTCTTTCTTGGTGTACACATATATATATTATCCGAGTCAGTTTACAATGTCCATAATATTGTCCGAAATGAGTTTTGTCCGTAATATGTCCGAGTAAACGAGAGTGCGTCTCTATCCAGTAAGTTGAATCATACGCCAGCGGGGTAGTCTGATATCAAAGCCGTTTCTCTCTTGCTCTGAATAAGATCATCTCTTAGAGTTGTCTAGATGTATAATATATTACTAGCTGCCATCTAGCACATGTATGTTAGCAACAGGTATTCCGTATTGTCTATTCTCTCAGGCATTCTATTTGGTAAATTAAAGATTGATTAGCGATGGCTAGTTCATGTCTGTCTAGCAGCGGGCATTCCGTATTGTTTATCAATAACTATATACATATGTATATCTATATAATCTACAATCTAAGCATTAAGTCGCTGCACCCAAAGTTTGCATTCTCGAGTTGTTCTGTTACGTTTGATTGTGATGTTGCTCACTAGATCAGTGAAGCACGTTAAGACGGTGGGTGTACGATACCACTCGTACTTCAATGCGGGAGTGTCAGAAGTCGAGTCTAATTTCACTGGCTGGTTTTGTGTTCCCCATAATGTGCTACAGAGTTTAATGTTATTACCGCCGCTGCTAATAGTAAATGTTGAGGGAAATACCCTCTTAGCGGTTGGATGCGGGTGAAGTGGAGAAGTTATGTGCTAAAAGGGGGAAGGTTAATCGACGCAGCCGTAGGTCTCTCTCTCTCTGCAATGAGATGTTCACGAGTGGTAATGTAATTGGTAAATTTCCTTTGGTGAAGTAGCCTACCAAGGATTTTGTGCTATTGTCTAGAAATGTAAACAACTCTCTTACTGTTAGTACAGTGTGGCTTAATTCATATTGTTATTTACCTTTGAGTGGTGTTGGCGTTAAAAGGTTTGAGGAACTTAACGGAATATAAAGATTTTTTTTTCCTGAATCTAGCTATCCACGATCATAAATGTCAATGAGAGTCTTTGTTATGCGTTTATTACAAGGAAAGTTAAATAAACAGAGATGCAAGATATATGGTGTTATCCTAAATGATTTTTTTTCTTTCTTTTCCTCGTCTTTTCCTTAGCATTGACAACGCAAGTAGTGTACAAGAATCTGGAGTAAGTAGCGTTGTGTTTACTGGTCTATAAATTATAGTGTAAGAAGGAATAACGGCGACCCAATGTTTTTTTTCTTTCTTTTCCTTCGTTTCCTTAATGTCAGCTACGGATACAAATTCAAGGTAATATAAGACGCAAGGTAGCGCTTTTCAAGATGGCGTACACAGCCAGAATTCTAATTATCGAAAGTGTTACTTTACAAGATGGCGAACCCAGCTGTAGGATTATTTTATTGTCTAAAATGTTACACTATTTTTGTCGTGTCATGCGGGAAGAAACGAGTGATACGGACTGTTGCGTTGGTGTTGATGAGATATACTGGATAGAGCTCACATATGTTTATGTTTATTAGACTTATAAGTCAGTAAGTAAGAATGTCGGCTGAGTCGAGGAATCTTCCTCCTAATGGAGATGATATTATTTGTGTTTGTTGTAGTGAACCTCTTGCTGCCGCGGAACAAATTGATTCTGATAAGAAACGTGCTATATCTTGTGACAGGTGTCACGAATGGTCACATTTTGTTTGTGTTAAGTTAAAAGATACTTCTAGTGTTTTCGAAGCTGTTAGCTCAGATTCTTTTGTTTGGGTTTGTCCTAAATGCGACGTGCATGTTTTTCCTGAAGTGTCAGAGCGTGAGAACGAATCACCTCCCAAGCATTTTTCTTCGCCTAAGTCCCCGCAAGGTAGCGAAAAAGGGACAGAGCACGTTAGTGAACTTGCTGAAATGTTCGCTCTTGTATTGAGTAAGATAGAAGAAAGTAATGCTAATATTAATAGCAAAATAGAAAGTAAACTAGAAAGCGTTGAGCAGAAAGTTAAAGAGAGTAACGAAGCTAACAATGTTAGAATTCAGGAGTGCATTGTTGAAAATGTACATAGCCTCTCCACTACAATTAACAAAATTGATGAAAGAATAGGTAGTGTAGAAAATCTTTGTAGTTCTCTAACTGTTAATCAAAAGGATTTGCAAGCGCAGTTAGATACTGTAAAAACGGAAGTTGAAAGTAATAAGTTGTGTATTGAGTCTGTTGAATCTCGTGTTGATTCCATTGAGAATGAGGCAGAATCTCATCATAAAGCATTAAAGGTTGTTTTTGATAGAATAAAAAAACTTGAAAATGAGAATGAGGAAGTGAAAATTGAACTAGAAGGGTGTAATACTAGTCAATCTAAGCTTTTCTCTGAAGTGTTAACCCTAACTAATAAAGTGGATAAATTGCAGAAACCTAAATTTACGTCAGTTGAGTGTGGGAGCCTGAGTAAAGAAGGTGTTCCCTGTAAACGTCCTTGTATTAGTGGAAATTCTTTTGTGTCTTTTTCTGAGTCAAGGGATAATTTGCCTGTTAATACTATTGTTAGTACGTCTGCTGAATGCAATGCGTCTGTTACTAGTTCTGATAGTTATCTGAGTAAACCTGTGTTTATGCAATCAGAATTAGATATTAAATACGAGTTTCCAGCTAGTCCTAGTGAAACCAAAGTAATTGCTAGTGCTTTAAATGTTTTTCCAAATGTTAATTCTTCTGTTTATTACAGCAATAATGTAAGTAATAGCACTCGTACTACTGACACTGTCACATGGTCAATGTCGAGAGGGATCACTTCTTATGTTGGGAATAGCCCACCAGTGTTTAGTACTAGCTATTTAAAGCCTAGTTATGATCCTAGTGTTTTTCACACTGCTATTGTGCCGAATAATCCGGTATCGCGAAACAGTGTTGCCACCTTTAGTGGTATAGCACCGCATTCATTGCCTTTTGCGATTAAGCAGAAAGATTTACAATCTTTTCCTTCGTATTCTGGGGATATCAAACCTGGAGCCCCAAGGAAGTTTTTGAGGGATCTTGAGAAATGTTTAAGTATGTATTCACTTACTGATGGAGACAAACTACGGGTCGTAGAACATTGTATGGTGCGAGCCGCGTTTGCTTGGTATAGCTCAGTAGCTCCTGAAATTAAAACTTATCAAGATTTTGTGCGTCTTTTTAAGAATCAGTATTGTTCGCCTCAGATAGAGCGTGCACAGAAGAAGTCGTTGCAATCTTTGCGCTATGATAAGACGAAGTTTGCTTCATTGTTAGATTACGTTTGGTTTGTAGTCGAAAGTTACTACAATATATGCGAAACCCCGAGTACTTCGGAACTTGTGGAATTAATTTTGAATTGTTTACCGCCTAGGGACATGCGTTTGCTGTCCGTTCAGCAGTATAATAGTGTTGATGAATTAATGAGTAAAGTAGCGTTATTATCTGGGATTGAGGATACTTCTATGCATGAAGTTAGGCCTCCAACAAAGAAAGTATTCGCTAAGCAAGCTAAAATCATTAATCGTAATTCAGAACATGTTGACAGTAGCTGTCAAACTGAATTTTTAAGCTATGCTCAGACTGAAAATAGGAATAACAATAACAATAACAATAATGGTAATAATTATCAGTATAATAATCGATATCGAGGAAATGGTAGAAATCGTTATCGTGGAAGAAATCGAGGACGTAACGGAAGATATCAAAATAATGATAGGAGACGAGATGAAGCATCTTCCAATCCAAGGGAAGATCAACCTTCATCTACTTCGGAAAACTGAGGTTGCAGTCTTTTCCGAACACGGGGGGAAACGACTGCTGTATTTCTCCAGTCCCCGTAGATAATGATTCGGAAACTAACGTCAAAACTCACAATGTCTTGGTGGAGTCATTATCCGGAGATGTAAATAATAACGAGAGTAATAATGTCATATCATTTAACGTAAACTTTGTAGTTGAGGAGGATGAAGAAAAAGAAAAGCCCGACTATTATTTTTCTTCTTCCCCTGTTGTCAAAGAAACATTGGCGGAGTCCAATTAACCTGTACTATTGACTGTGGATCAGATTTATGCCTTTTGGACTGGAATATTTGGAAGCAGTTAAAATTAAAATTTTCATCTGCTAAATTGCGACCATATACGGGTTTGTCGTTAGGTGCCTTTGCTGGTACAGAGAAGTTTTCGGTTCAAGGTGTCCAGATATTTAGTTTAAATATTCAGGGTCATTTATTTGTTATAAAATATCTTCGAACAGATCTTATTTTGGGTTGTCCATTTTTAGACAAATTCAAAGCTGTTATCGACAGGGAGAGGAAAGAAATCCGATTGCGTGATAATGCTGGTAGTCATGTCGTAATTTCGACTAATCAACCTAGTATTCTTATAGTAGCTTTGTCTTCGAACAAGGTTGAGATCGGGAGGATTGAATGGCCATCCGATGAGCAGGAATCGCTTCCTTCCGAACTTTTGTGTTCTGATGTCAACATTTTAGAGGTTCCTCCTTCAGTAGAAAATCCAGTTACCTTTTCTGTGTCAGATGTGCATATAGTTTCTGAATCTAACCTTTCAGATACTGAAATTCAGAATTATATCTCATCTCGAGAAGATTTAGATACTAACGTTAAGCAACGTTTATATAATTTGTTACTCCGATATCGTAATATTTTCTGCGAGTATCCTCGTAGGATACGAACGCCCTTGTACAAGATAGAATTAACTGACGAAGAACCTGTCGTAGGACCATGTTATTCTGTGCCAAAATCCATGGAAATGGAATTTGAGGCAGAATTACAAAAATGGATTGAATTAGGCTTAGCCCGTGAACAGACCTCACCGTACCGGAACCCCATGCATTGTGTTCGCAAGGCGTCTGGTGCTGTTAGACCTGTAAGTGATTTTCGCCTACTGAACCACCGTGTCCGAGCTCCTAAGGCTCAGGTGGAACCAATAGGTGATATATTGAACCGTGTAGCGAAAGCGCAATACTTTTCAAAGTTTGACTGTTCGTCAGGATATTATGGCGTAGGTCTCCATCCTTCGTCATACCCCTGTACGAGTTTTGTTTATAAAGGGCGACAATACGTAATGATGGTCTTACCTCAAGGAATAAAGAGTGCGCCCGCTATTTTCCAGAGTGTTATGCATAGTTACTTCGATCAAAGTACTAAAGATTTTGTCACTTTGTTTCTGGACGATATTTTAATATCTAGCACTTCTCTAGACGAACACTTCGCCCATCTGGAGCGTGTGTTCGAAATTTTTGAACGTGGGAATTTTTCCCTAAATTTCCGGAAGTGTTGCTTCCTTCTGACGGAAGTGAACTTCCTGGGACATGTCATTAGTGGTCAGACTGTCAAAGTTGACCCACGTCATAATGAGCCAATCCGTTGCTATCCCATCCCGAAAACCAAGAAAAAGATGCGTCAATTTCTAGGATTATTGGGATGGCGACAGCGGTTCATTCCCAATTATTCGACTCTTACTTCTCCGTTGTACGATCTTATTAAGAAGGATGTTAAGTACAAACTCACTCCTGAAGTTTTGGATCTCTTTTATAAATTGCGGGAAATCGTCAGTAATCCACCTGCGTTGGGACAACCAGATTTCAATTTGCCATTTCACATCCATTCGGATGCTTGTTCTGAGAATTTGGCTGGTTTTCTGGCACAGTACCCTGATGGGTCCGATCATCCAAATGTCATCGCCTACGCTAGTCGTAGAGTTAAACCTCACGAACTTTCATTGTCTTCTTTTCAGTTGGAATTGCTCTCTGTCTTATTTTTGTGTGAACGTTTTTCACAATATATTCTTGGAAGAACTGCGTATATCCATACGGATAATGCTGCAGTCACTCATTCTTTTTCTATGAAGAACTTAGATACTAGGACGACTCGTATGCTTCTTAAATTACAAAGGTTTGACCTTGTCTTCGAGCATTGTCCTGAGAGTCTGAATTTTGTCGCGGATACATTGAGTAGAAATCCACCGGAAGTGCCTTCGAAGTTAGAAGAGTATCATGTCAATTTCTTGTCTGTTCAAGATTCGTCTCTTTTCAACCTGGAGAAAGTCAGGGAAAAGCAGAAGTATGACGACTTCTGTATTAAGTTAAGGTCTTTATTGGATAGTTCCTCGGAACATGTCACTTGTTATCAAGGTTTGTTATATTTCAAGCATAGGAATTCGAACCAATGGCTTTTGGTTATTCCTCAAGAGTTAATAAAAGAAATAATTGGAATAGTCCATTCACGTGGTCATTTTGGAGCTAGGAAATGTATGTCTTTATGTCGTTCTTTATTTTATTGGAAGAAACAAAGACTGTCAATTCGACAGTATATTAGAGATTGTCTTGATTGTGCTGAGACAAAGTTCGCCAATCAGGTAATACTTAAAGAAGAAATTCATATAGAAGCTAGTCGACCTCACGACCGCCTAGCGGTAGATCTCGTTGGGAGGCTCCCAGTTCGTAATGGATATTATTATATTTTATCTATTATTGATGTTTATTCTAGGTTTGTTTGTTTCTTTCCTTTAAAGACTGCTCATGTTAAAGGTATAATTTCAGTGTTGGAAAAGAATTATTTTTATTTGTTCCCTTATCCTAATGCTATTGTCTCGGATAAAGGTTCACAGTTTATTTCGCGCCTCTGGCAGGACTATTGTAAGGAGCATAATATGAAATCCGTATTAACGTCTAGTTATTCCCCGTCTTCGAATGGTTTGGCGGAAAGGAGCCATAAAGAACTCAACCGAATCATTCGTTTAGAGTGTCATAGTAATCATTCTAAGTGGAGTACTGTACTGAAGCGATGTCAGGAACTCCTAAATTATTCATTATGTAGTAGTATTGATTGTACGCCTGCAGAGCTATTTTTATCTTATTCTGCTATTGAAGCATTTAAAAAGAATTTTCCTGGCCTGGTGTTCTAGAGAAGACACCTACCCAAGATCGTCAAATTACATTGTATCCTAAAGTTACTAATAAAACTAAGAAATCTTTGAAACGAACAGGAAGGGAGGTTAAGTTAGAAGAAGGAGACCTAGTAATGGTTAAACTTCACCATCTTTCCTCTTCAATTAAAGGGGAATTTGCTAAATATATGAAATGTTTCTCGGGCCCTTTCTTGGCTAGAAGGGTTCTGAAAAACTCAGTGATTTTGCATACCCTCACTGGGGAAAGTGTGGGAACGCAGAATTTTCATAATTTGAAGAAATTCAACTGTTCCAAAGAACGAAGAGATGAACTTCTTCGAAATTATCCATATAAATAACTTCTAATAATAATATATAGGGTAAAAAAAAAGAGAGAGGAATTTTTTTTCTTTTTTTTTCCTTGTCCTCTGGGTGGATGTAACGTTCCTCTTTGAGCGTTACATTTTCTCAAAGAGAATATTTGCGGAAATGTTCAATCAGCTCTTAGCTAATATTATTTCTTATTATATTTTCTCAATTCTCGACTTTCATGAAGGATTCAAGATGGTTGACAATTGGACTAGTGCGTGTGGATGTAGTATGCTACCTCCCTTTGTATGTCTATGGTTTGCGTTGAGCGGCTTTTGAGAGTAGCTCGGATCGTTTGAAATAATTTAAAATTTTGTGTTTCATGTAAAACGGAAGGATTATTATGAATCTGCATATATAAATGCTCGTTTATATAATTTTTATTCTCCTTTAGTTATATTTGTTTTGTTATAAAATCTGTTATTTCCATTCTACGCTTTGATGCGTAGTATGGAATGACCAATCCGGAAGTGAGAGGGCTGCGGAGAGCCCCCTCTGGTTCACTTTTTCTTTGTACTACGAACTGCGAACATGGCCGTGGTGTGGTGAGAAGCACGATTGTCCATAATTTTGGATATTAATTTACAGTGAACTGTGCAGTGAGTGGCGGTTCTTTAATATAAATATTTAAAGAGGCTGTTTTAGTCGAACGGTATGCTAGGCTAGCGGGTGTAAACAAGAATCACAAGAGAACTTACTCAAATATTCGACCTGTGCGTTTTGAAGCATGGCTGAGATTGGTTGGATATTTCCTAACTGTTACTGTGATGTTGCTCACTAGATCAGTGAAGCACGTTAAGACGGTGGGTGTACGATACCACTCGTACTTCAATGCGGGAGTGTCAGAAGTCGAGTCTAATTTCACTGGCTGGTTTTGTGTTCCCCATAATGTGCTACAGAGTTTAATGTTATTACCGCCGCTGCTAATAGTAAAGGTTGAGGGAAATACCCTCTTAGCGGTTGGATGCGGGTGAAGTGGAGAAGTTATGTGCTAAAAGGGGGAAGGTTAATCGACGCAGCCGTAGGTCTCTCTCTCTCTGCAATGAGATGTTCACGAGTGGTAATGTAATTGGTAAATTTCCTTTGGTGAAGTAGCCTACCAAGGATTTTGTGCTATTGTCTAGAAATGTAAACAACTCTCTTACTGTTAGTACAGTGTGGCTTAATTCATATTGTTATTTACCTTTGAGTGGTGTTGGCGTTAAAAGGTTTGAGGAACTTAACGGAATATAAAGATTTTTTTTCCCTGAATCTAGCTATCCACGATCATAAATGTCAATGAGAGTCTTTGTTATGCGTTTATTACAAGGAAAGTTAAATAAACAGAGATGCAAGATATATGGTGTTATCCTAAATGATTTTTTTTCTTTCTTTTCCTCGTCTTTTCCTTAGCATTGACAACGCAAGTAGTGTACAAGAATCTGGAGTAAGTAGCGTTGTGTTTACTGGTCTATAAATTATAGTGTAAGAAGGAATAACGGCGACCCAATGTTTTTTTCTTTCTTTTCCTTCGTTTCCTTAATGTCAGCTACGGATACAAATTCAAGGTAATATAAGACGCAAGGTAGCGCTTTTCAAGATGGCGTACACAGCCAGAATTCTAATTATCGAAAGAGTTACTTTACATGTACGTATGCATAAAGGGTGCTGATAGAGCATCCCTATGCAATTCTGACCAAGTCCTGACTCTACCACGATGTGAGATTGGTGACTTTTTCGGAATGTGGTGGAATACAGAGAGCTTTTCTATTTCAAGTGTGCCCGTTATGGCGCTGCTGTCGATATGTGATTTCCCGTATTTCTCTCAAAAGAGGAGGGACAAATTGCTGCGACCGAGATCTTTCAATTGTTCTACGCGGAAGCGATGCTACCAGTGTTCTAATTGAACTTCCGGACGAGGGGGACCGGACCCAAAAGAAACCGGACTTTCGTTCTAAAAATAATTTATTACATTTTTTACAAAATTCTTTCAGTCTCCTTCAAAGTACTCTCCATTAAATGCGATTCATTTCTCCCATCTTCTTTCCCACTATTTGAAGCACCTGTGGAACTCTGGGAGTTTTATATCGTCCAATGCGCTCTGCGAAGTTCTTTTTGCAGCCTCTACACCATCAAAACATTTTCCTTTTAGATTTAGTTTAATTCTTGGCAAATGTCATCATGTTGGTCAAAAAGTTTGGATCACTTTCAATCTGATTTTTCAAGTCCTGGCTCAAATTCAGACGAATGATTTGATCCTGTGTGAGCAGGCAAGAAACAAATTTAGGGGCAACATGTCTCATTTGCAAAACCTCACGTTGGCACGAGCTCCAACTCTCTTCTGCCTGGTTTTGAAATATCATCGATCATGAAATGACGATCCTCTCTGATTTTGGGGCAGATTTATTCAATGTTTTGTCGTTTCGAAATGATGGAGTGCACCCAGAATGAGCATGATTTTCAACACTCATCTCACCACACTTAAAGCGCTCAAACCACTCAAAAATTATGTGCGGTTCATAGTATCCTTCTTGAAAGCCTGCTGAAGCATTTGGTAAATTTTCGTTTCCGATTTTCCAAGTAGAACTCCTCCCACTCCTTGTTCCTTTGAATCTGCCATAACGAGAACAGTTGAGAAAAACAATAATACGATCAAACGTTAACCTTCTACGCAGACGCCGCTTGGCCAACGGATGTGGGAATGTCTCTACTAGACCCAACTAGTAGGAGCACTCTCTACTACGCCTCGGAACGGCAGCGCTCTTTCAATCCGGTTTCTTTTGGGTCCCCCCTTGTACAACAGGGAAATATTTATCCCAAACAAGGATGTTATGTTATTTCTATGAAACGAACCGGGGATAATCTTTTACGAGAAGGGAATTTCCCGGCCATCCCCCTGTTAATTCGAACACTGGTTGCCACAAAAATTATTTTACGGACTTCGCTGTGCCCTGTCTTGTTGGCCACTCTAAATAGCCTACAATCTTCACTCATCAAGACCAAACGACTGAATGACAAATTGGCAACAGAGCTGAGGTCATTAATTTTTTCCCTAAGCAAAGGAAGGGTTTCATCCGTCAGACGGCGGCAGGGGTGCGGCCGAAGTATGTTTCACATATTTTCCGAGGGCACACGTGAAATTGACATGCTCTATTGGCAGCACTGCTCCTGCACAAGTGACTTTCTCCTCCTTGTCTTGCTCTGCACGCGAACCAAGGTCAAGTGTCGATCACAGACAAACAGAAGGAAAGGAAGTGAAAAGGTTTTAAAAAACAACTAGTTTTTTTAAGCATGTTTAACCCTATATTGCGCAGTGTTAATCCAAATTAACAAACCATGTTGAGTGTGATAATTTGAAAGTCATACCGTAGATGGTCCCACTTCTGTTTCAGATGCTTTCCTTTATGCCGTGCCATCTGTTATGAACACTCATACTTGCATCTCTTTCGGAAGGAGAGGTTTTCCAGCAGTTTCTGTTGCGAGGGCGGATACGGCGTGGGTGAAATGCACTGCTTTGTTTGTTTTTGAAGCAAGAGGAGTCGAAAACAGGGAATTTTTTCTTTGAAAAAATATTTTTCTAGAAGGTATGTGTCTGTTGTTTATTTTAAGTGCTTGTAACTTATCACACTAATTTTGTTTTGTATTTGATCGTCCGAAATATGTTTGTATATTCTGATTAACATTGAGCAACTACGAACCTCTTTTACTAAGAATCAAATATTTCTTCGATAGGCCTAATGGAAAGTTTGAAAGGTTGGTTTCTTACCTTCTTTTCTTTGAATTTTGTTGGAATTTTTATTGGCTCATGGAAAGCATTGTTGCGTGCAGTGTATGCTTTCAGTGTTACCAACTTATGAATAAAAATAATATGAAGTTGAACACGAAAAAAATACTAAACATAACAACGTCATTTCAGACATCTTTCTCTGTTTTTTTCGATTTTGTGTTATTTTGAAAACCTCAGTTACTCTTTCTCTCTCTTTCCTTTCTGTTACTCTTTAGTATTATTTACCGATTTATTGCCCGATAAAGATTCTTGAAGACTGTAAAATCTTATAATACTTTAACAGATGAGCAAGAATATATTTCGGAAAAACGACTCATTCAGCCATACATACCTCCTGACGACAGTGAGGATGAGCAGCTCCAGGTAAGCGATAGAGTTAGGAGTTCTAGATTCAGACGATGAAGAATGACGTCCTAAATCTGAAACTTCAAATGGATCAGAAGATATGTTCAAAACTATTGTACTCTAGTATTTTACATTGATTTCATTGAAATAAATACTTTTAGATTAGTAAACTAAAAGAATCGTTTGCTTTTTTTTATTTCTTCAGATGAAACAGTAAATGCCAATTCCAGTCAGGCTACAACTGCTGCCAGTCGTCAGCCCCAATGGAAAAGAATAACAAGAAATTATCCACCTCTTCAGTCACCACAATAGAAATCGCGTTTGTCTTCTCCAAATGAAATCAGATCTCCAATTGAATATTTCCAAATGTTTTTAGTGCTGATATTCTGGATTTAATCGTTCGTGAAAGCATTTTATATTCTAACCAGAAGGACCCCAATAAACCCTTGGAACTATGTTAGAATTAGAAATATTTAGGAACCGTAATGTTCATGTCCATTTTCGCATACCAAGGACAAGATTGTATTGGAGTTCGTCCTATAGAATTCGCCAAGTTGCTGACAACATGTCTTACGGCATTGTGTTTCACTTCAAAGAAAAATTGTTTACTGTCATTCTCTACATAATAGGTGTGATCCATGAAAGATATGTTAGTAATTTCAGATTAAACATACTATGTTTCAGCATACTTTAGAATACATATTGTTTACTAAAGCATGTTATGAAAATCTGCGCAATACTATGCGTAAAGAAAGTCTGTAACGTCTAAAAAAATTCTGTATTGGATATCAATGAAAAATTAAACAAATAAGGTTCATAATTGCGCAATGTTAATTCAAATACACAATTCTCCTGACGTCATATGGAAAATGTGAAAGTCAAAATTTATTATTACTTCGGTTTAGATACGCGAATGCAGTAAGAAAAAACATCTAAATATTTTTTTCTCGAAACAATTAATAAATTGTGCAATATAGGGTTAAAGACATTTTCTGCTTGAGAATATTACATAAAGCACAACTCAAGTAGAAGTGCGAAGGAAAGAAAAGACGGCTTTGGTTATGTTTTAAAAATTATTTGTAAGGAGGCCGCTATAAACATCTCTTTCTTTGTTGCATTAGCGATCTATATATATATATATATATATATATATATATATATATATATATATATATATATATATATATATATATATATATATATATATATATATATATATATATATATATATATATACCCGTCTAAAGTGGGTTCCTGTCACCACGGCATAGCACGACCTCAGCAAAAGAAAATGAACATGAGATTTGGAACATGGAATATTAGAAGTCTTTATAGGGCAGGCGCGTTAAAATCCGTAACGAGTGTGTTAGAGAAATAAAGGATGAACCTAGTAGGAGTTCAGGAAGTTAGATGGGAAGGAAATGGATCTGTGAATTCCGGAAATTTTACGTTCTTTTACGGGGAAGGGAATAAAAATTACCAGTTAAGAACTGGGTTTTTCGTTCACAAACGAATATTACCAGCAATTAAACGGGTTGAAATTGTTATTGACAGATTTTCTTTTATTACTCTTGAGGGACGGTGCTGTGATATGATTGTTTTAAGTGCACATGCCCCAACTGAAGATAAGGATGACGATATAAAAGACAGTTTTTACGAAGAAGCGGAACGGATATTTGACCAACTCCCGCGATACCACATGAAAATTCTATTAGGGGATTTCAATGTGAAGGTAGGACGAGAGGATATTTTCAAACCGATTATAGGGAACGAAAGTCTGCATAAGAAAAGTAATGACAACGGTATTCGACTCGTGAACTTTGCAATATCCAAAAACCTAATCGTGAAGAGTACAACATTCCCACATCGCGACGTTCGTAAATAAAAATGGACATCACCAGACGGAAAAACACATAATCAAATGGATCACGTTTCAGTAGATAGAAGACGGCAATCTAGCATAATTGGTGTCCGGTCGTTTAGAGGGGCTGATTGTGACACTGATCACTACCTGGTAGCAGCGATAATACGAGAGAAATTATCCTTGAATAAAGGTAATATTCATTGTCCGAAAACGGAGAGATTCAATTTAAAGAAATTAGAAGAGAGCCAGGTAATAGAGGAATACCAGATTGAAGTTTCGAATTGATTCTCGGCTTTAGAATATTCGGAGTGCACTAGTGTTGAGGATACCTGGATTGAAATTAGAGATAGCATTAAAATTTCAGCAAAAGAAAAATTAGGACACGGGGAAATACGTAGGAACAAACCATGTTTCGACCAGGAATGCATTGAACTAACAGAGAACAGAAAACGGGTGAAATAACACTGGCTACAATATCCGAATGAAATAACTACACAAAATTTCGCAGATATCAGGCGGGAAACTTCCAAAATTTTTAGAACAAAGAAACGCGTTTTTTTGAAAGCTAAAATTAAGAAACTTGAAGATAATAGTAAAAATAAAAAACATCCGGGACATGTATAAGGGGATCAGCGAATTTACGAATGGCTATCAACCTCGTGCTTATACATTAAAGAAATCTGACGGTACTGTTCTCACTGACACGGATAGCATCTTAAATATATGGAAAGATTTCTTTGACGATTTGCTTAACACGCAACCAAAAACTTGGGTGCGTGGAGGAAAGGAGATACACACCGCAGAACCATATATTCCAGAACCCAACCGAATAGAAGTAGAAACCGCTATAAAGAAATTAAAGAAACACAAATCTCCGGGTATAGATGAAATTCCAGCTGAGTTAATTTTAGCTGGAGGCGAAAAATTGTGGAACATGATACACAAACTCATTCTCCTTATTTGGAACAAGGAAGAATTGCCACAAGAGTGGAAAGAATCAATCATTGTTCCAATTCACAAGAAAGGCGACAAAACTGACTAATAATTATCGAAGCAATTCTCTTCTGTCAAGATCCCATAAAATCACTTCAAATATTCTATTAGCAAGATTGACCCCATACGCTGATGAAATTATTGGAGATTATCAGTGCGGATTTAGACAAAATCGATCAACTATCGACCAAATATTTACCATTCACCAAATACTCGAAAAAAAAGTGGGTATACAATACCCCGGTACATCAACTATTTATTGATTTTAGATAGGCGTACGACTCGGTTAGGAGAGAAACATTATACAACGTTCTTACAGAACTTGGAATACCGAGAAAGCTAATTAGATTAATTAAGATATGTTTAAATGAATCCCAAAGTAAAGTCCGTGTAGGAAAATTTTTGTCCACGAGCTTTCACGTCGAAAATGGCCTGAAACAAGGAGATGCGTTGTCGCCATTATTATTTATCTTTATTCTGGAATACGCTATAAGGAAAATCAAAGATAGCAACCAAGGCCTAGAGTTGAACGGTATTCACAAGGTTATGGCATATGCTGATGATGTAAATTTAATAGAGAATGATAGGAGAACAATAGAAAGAAATGCAGATATGTTATTAAACGCTTGCAGGGACATGGGTTTAGAAGTAAATGCAGAGAAAACTAAATACATGGAAGTGCTTTGGGACCGTAATACGGCAAATTATGGATGCGTTAAAATATTAAATAATACTTTTGATAAAGTGGATAGTTTCAAATATCTAGGATCAATATTAACAGAGGAAAATCATATTCACGAAGAAATTAAATGTCGACTAAAAGCAGGGAATTCCTGTTACTATTCCGTTCAAAATCTCTTGTCGTCGCGAATTCTGTCGAGGAATCTGAAGCTTAAAATATACAAAACGATAATCATGCCGGTTGTTCTGTATGGTTGCGAAACATGGTCGCTTACTCTGAGGGAAGAACATAGACTGAGAGTATTTGAGAACAAGATCCTGAGACGAATATTAGGACCCAAGAGGAACGGGAATGGGGAATGGCGGAAACTTCATAACGAGGACCTACATAATTTATACGGTTTACCCAACATTGTTAGGGTCGTCAAGTCTAGGAGGCTTAGGTGAGCGGGTCATGTAGCTAGAACGGAAGAAAGTAGGAACGCTTTCAAAGTCTTGACTGGAAGACCAATAGGAAAACGACCATTAGGAAGACCTAGGCGCAGATGGGAGGACAATATTAAGATGGATCTAGCAGAAATAGGAAATAGGTCATACGCTAGCAGAAATACGTCATTTCTTCAGAAAGAGTTCGGAGGTGGAGATTTCCGCTATCACTTAGTGCATATACCACGTAGGCTCACTGTTTGAGGTGCTCGTGATAAGTGACTGATCACGGAAAGAAGCGGCCAACTGAAAAATTTCAAATTAAAATGTATATAAAACTGGATGCCATTCGAAAAAAAAACGTAAAAGAATTATAAATGACAAGGCCAGCATGTGCTCACTTGTATACATATTTTTAAATGAGGCCTATTCCAGAAAAAGGGCACATAGATCGTTTTCGTGAATGGAGGAAGAGAGCCTTAAAGATTTTATTAGAATATATAACAATAACATAAGCTTGCAAATACCTATTACAGGTTTCCTTGATATAAATGATCTGTTTGCCTAATAAATACCATGTATTAAACGAAAAATATATATAATATTTTATATATTTATAAACATAAATTGTATAAAATGTTATGTGCCCATTTTTCGAAAATACTTGTTGGTTGAAGAAATAGCACAGTATTAATGCATCACAATAACTGCCTTTTTGTAAATAAAGTAAATATACGCCATTACACATGGCAATAGATGTGTTATGGATTTAGTCCTGTTCATACTCATTCAATATAAATTCAATCCAGTCGCTGGTTTCAGCTGACAAGAACTTCATTAAGGACCGAACATCTTTCTGTTTTCTGTTCGCTCACTCCAACAAAAGGGACAGGCTTAGGATCAGTGTCTCTCAATTCTTCGACATTACTTTTTGAAAGATAAGAAAATGGCATGTACATAACAGAACGCCTGATACAGTGTACTTCATCATTACATATTGCATAATAGTGTACTTTGAAGTTTTTGATGATGGGTTGGAACGAAAGAAAGGAGCAAGAGCTGTGTACCAATCCTTAATCAAATCTTTATCCATTGTCAGTTCAAAGGGAGATGGATTCTGTCGACAGGTAACCATGGCTTTGCAGATCCGATTCGCTCCAAGTCTTTTTTATTTTGTCTCGAACAAACCCAAAGTTGAGGTGACACTGGCTAAATGAGTGTCGTGTCCACGCACAGGATATAAACAAATTATTTTCACTTTATGAACTTGAGTGAACCAAGAACAAAATTTTGTTATTGTAGTGTGAAGATATGTGTATTTGGACACACAGCAAAATATTTTATTTTGAACTATGGGACATTTTATTTTAAAAAACATTACAGTGAAAAGCATAATCCTCCATTTAATGTTAAATCACTTTTCCATTTTTTTTCTAAGTTCATTTGCCTTTCCTACTAGGAAGTCTTCCTGTTGTCTGTTATTTCTTTCTTACACTTGTAATTTCTTAATTAATAAAAGCAACAGATTGTTTCCCCGTCCGCATTCCTACCATCACCTTACCTTGGTTAATCTACGAGCAAGCACTTTTTCATCAAGACGGAAAACATAGTTAATGACTGAGGATATGAACCCGGAAGGGTCGCTAAACAAAACGATCGAGAGACTTTTGAAGAGGCAGTCGATATGGAATTAGAAACGAGTTAAGATGTAGACCGCGAACTTCATTTTCAAGCTTACGACAAATTTGGCCTTGCTCTGTCCTAAAGAGCACTTTTGTTTCAGCTAACGTTACATAGCTGTTAACGACGATGAATTGTTTTCTAAAAAGAAGTTTCGACTTTGATTGAACTTGCGGTCTTCATACACTTGGTTTTCCTGTCCGGGTTTCACTAACCCTTAACCTTCGACTGCTTGGACGACCAGCCAGCCAGATAGAGAGATGGACGGACGTCAGCCCACTGGAAGAATCGTCAAGAAGGCAACATCCAGATCCACAAGTAAGTGCAAGTAGGTTAACCTGTTCTAAAAGTTGCTCCCTTCTCGCCCCCTTTTAACCCCTCTAACATCACAATCTGTTTCTTTTTGTATATGTTTGATTTTATTTAAATGCAACCCAGGTCAGATCCCGTACCTTACGTTCTGTCAAGTTCAATGTATACAAAATCCTGGGCGCAACTTGTCGGTTCTGACATCCCCAATTACGTTATCTATAAGCGCATTATCTGAGCTCTCAAACCATGGGGCGACTGCACATCGTAGTAGGTACTTTAAGATCCTCATATTTTTAAATATTTTGCTTTAGTTTGTTCGCCGCCTACCGTTAGAATTTGATGAAATTCTATTTGTTTTACCACCCTCCCCCCAACCTCTCAATTTGTTGTGTTATTTTGTTTCTGTGTGCATTTTTAGCCATACTATTTAGAGATACTTAGAGAAAATGGTGAATTCTAGCATTAAAGCACAAGCTCGACTTACTTCTCTAGATTCGATTGTGCGCGCCCCATTATTTCACGGCAAGAATGGGGAAGACTTTATTCGTTTTTTTTTTTAGTATTTTGAATCTTACTGCGTCATTTATGAGTTCAATGCAGTGAAAAAACGTCATTTGCTTCCATATCTATTACGGGACGGGGCCATGGCGTAGTTTTTAGCTTTAACTAGGACAGACGAATTTGTGAATTTGTCGTATGTAGACATAAAAAGACGTATGATTACATTATTTGGAGGTTTTGTAGTTAAGAAAGTTACGGAACGCACCATTCGCTCTAGAGATCAAAAAGAAGGGGAACCTATTATGACATATATTTATGAGAAGCTAGATCTCATACTTAGTCTCGATAAAGCTATGCCCTTACAGCAACAAATCAATTTCCTATTTGAATCCTGTTAATCCTGTTATTAAAGTAGTCAACCCAACCAACAAAAAGTTGTGTTAAGAGAAAAATCTTCATTTAGGTGCAGCTATTGACATTAGGCCGGGTGCACATTACCAAAATAATACAGATAGAGTTCAAAATCATGGCTTAGTACTGTGATACAAAGTACACTGAAGTTGAAGGGAAAATTTCTCATGGCATTTGTTCTGACAACACTGAGTAACCAAGGAGAAAACTTTAGATGGTACTTCATTCTTACTCGAGTTGAAGTATTTTTCACCACGAGTAAAGGGCGCCCATCAGGGGAGGCAAGGTGAGGTGCTCGTCCCCTTAAGAGGAAATTATACTTGGAAATATCGGAAACCCAATAGAATTTTTACATTAGTTACTGCAAAATTTGAAACTATATTTGAAATGTCGCTTATGATTGCCCCCCTTGGAAACCACAACATTGGCGCCCTTGCCACGAGCTCTTTTATTTTTTTATTCTTCACGTTTCAAAATCGTCTTACTATAAACTACACGCATCTTCTTATACTCAGGTTTACTTTCAGAATCCATTTTACAGTACTGACACTTTTGTAGGTCAATAATATTGCATTGAGCACCCCCCTGGTAGAGTCCCTGGTAGAGTCTGAATGTCAGCTTTACGCCAAAACAGTAGTACAAAGGCTTACAAAAACAGTATTGCCAGTCTGCCAAAAATAAAGATATCGAGGTGAAATTTTCACACCACCTATAGTATAACATGGTGGTTCGTTTCAAATTATTTCCGGAAAAAGGGCACATTCCGGAATAGGCCTCAAATATTGTATCATTAAGTTTTCAATCAATGTTACTTTTGTCTACACTTAATAACATTTCGACATGTCTTATTATAATATAGATATTCCCACTGTTTCGGAAAAATTTCAACACAATTTTCACCCTCCGACTATAAATCATGCATCACAATTCTCAAACTTTTACAATCACATTCAACATCTTCTTTTTCACTTTTTCCACTCTTCTTCAAAGGAACATGAGGAGTTTCCACAGCAAACTTTACGTTGTACACAAACTAATTTCCTTGCTTCACCCATCTTTTCTCCTACCACAAGAAACCTGGCTTCCTGATACATATCGATTACACAACCTCTCCTATTATTGGCTCATGATGTTTGCTCTGACGATTCGGGGGATCTCTATTTGAACATCCATAAATCTCTCTCCTATGTTCTTCATCCTCCTCTCATACAATATCCAGAAATTCAATGCCACATGGGTACTGTTCATAATCTCACTTTGGTTAAACTTTATATTCCTCCACACGTTCACTTCCCAACTCTTGGCAGTATCTCTTTAGTTCTCTTTGTCCTTGCTGGATTTAAGTGGCAACAACTGTAATCACCCTTCCTGGAAAGATCCTATACCAAACCTGCAGGTTACTTGCTCTATCATTGACTTACTTAATATTTCCGGTACTCTCCTCAATACTGGCACCCCAACTCGTCTTCCCATCGTCATGAACTCCCTACCGCTCCCGACCTCAATATTGCTTTCCCGCTTACTCTAGCCATCTCACATAGATCGTTTTTCTGACTCGTACGGCAATCATAATTTTCCTATTCTTTCTTCTCCACTCCGTCCATATTCTACCAACATTGATTGGTTTGTGTAGTCTTCCTGTTTTGACCGTCTCTCACTCCCTCCTTCGTCCCTCGATCCTCTACTCCTTGACGCTACTTTCTATTCTCGCATCTCCCAGGCCTTTTCTCATTCTCACTCTGATTCAACCTTCCCACTTCTTTCCTCCATTATCTCCTCCCAGTATTTCAATTGGAGGACTCTGGAATGGCAATGGATTTTCTAAAGGAGCCAAGCTCTTGTCTTACTACTCGATCTTTTACCAACTTTATGGCCTATCAACAAACTCAAGCCCCTACAACGCATATTCTTCAGCAAATTGGTTATAAAGCCCGGCGACAATTTTTAATCTCTGGCAACAAGGCATCTCTTTCAAATATCTCCACATTATGTGCAACCTTTTGGTCCAACGTAACTTATGTATTCGCCTTGGTTCCCAACTCTCTTCCAGACTACCACATTTCAAGGCTTCACTCAAACTCTGTCTTATCTCCTCCTTTATTAAACCTCTTTCTGGCTCTAACCTCCACCAAACAGGTAACACCGTCCGTGTTCGATCTTACTGCTATGATTTAACCTTCTATATTCCTTCTTCCTCTACTTAAATCGCTATAGCCCAACTCATTTCTGTACTTACTACATTCTCCAACTGGTGTTCTAACAATGACTTTCTGATTAATTGGAACAAAACATCCTTTCTGGTCTTTAACAGTAAACGTACTCCAGTCCTTACTTCTTATACCTTTATCAGCGTTATCCTTCCCCGGCGTCATTTTGTTAAATATCTTGGAGTATTCTTTACATTGGACCTTGGGCCCAACATTATCAACCGTGACATTAAAAAATTTCCTTCCTCTGTTTAATCCCAATTAGTTCCCCCTTCACCCAGTCTATTTATTTCCGTGTCCTTCTCTTATATAAATAGGTCTACGTACCCGTTTAACTTATGGTGTTTTTTCCTTCTTCAATATTCTACACTTTGCCGTATCCTCAGCCTTCCTACTGTAACTGCTGCCACTGCGCTTTATACTGAAACTCGGGTTCTCCCTTTATTATTTACCTCAAATAAGATCTGTTTACAATGTTTACAACTTACCAGCTACCCTCTCCTTCGAAAACTTACTTTGCTTCGACATCTCCATACTACCCATATACTGCTTCTGTCCCTTTTATATACACTAGTTACCTCCAGCTATCACTACATCTGCTACCTTTAAACCGTACGTATAGTCTTCCATGTTATATCTATCCCTATCCTGTTTTTCAATCTCATTCTATCATTTTCCTTTCATATTCCCTCCCAATCTTTCCACCCTTGCCTCTTACCATCATCATTTCTCCTCTTTATTCCTCCTCTCTGTCTCTCCCTCATTCTCTCTCTCTTTCTGACTACTGTGCATTCGTAGTGAGACGTTTCTGGTCAGAGCTTAAATTTGACCTCTGCTTTCTATGATTTCTCTCTTCAACAATGTTTCAGCTTTAAACTACCCAGTTATGCTTTTGCTTTTCTCACTGAAGCTTATGCCCTTGTTTCGACCCTAATTTACTCTCTTCAGCATCGATATCCCTCCATCTGCATAGTCACAGATTCTAAATCTTTGCTTCAATCCTTACCATCCTCCCCTGGACTTTGAAATTCTCATGGATTCTCTCTAAAACCGGCTCCTCTATTGTTGCACTTCGCTCAACTTTACTACTTGCTTAATTGGGTCGAAAAGTCATATTGGCATCATTGGGAACTTCATTGCTGATGGAGCTGTATGATATGAAGACCTTTACGGAACTTACATTTATCTTTTAGTTTCTCCTATCGATTTTTCCCGCTCATCACTACACTTCATTTTCAACACTGGACTGCTTATAATGCTGTCTGTATTGCGACGCGTTGGTATTGGCACCACCCATGTCCTCTCCGTTAGCCGTCTTGATTCTTCCACAACGACTTCTCTCACTGTTATCTCCATTTTCTCCTCCGCACCACACTAGATCTTTTTCTACTCTTTAATGCTTATTCCTACTCCAAAACGCACTAATCTCTGTAGTTTGATGCTGGCACAATCAATCATCCATCTTTCCCTGTCTTCCCTACCAGCAAATCGCCTCCATTTTCTCTCCATACCAGTGGTCGAAGTGAGACGGTATGCGGTGGTATGGCATTCTTGAAAACTAATTGGTCCTTCGGTTGTACAGTTTAAGCCAAAAAAATTGTGAAATTTTGGCTTGGAAAGCGACACAAGCGCAGATAATATCAACAGTATAAAACTGACTCAAAATAACAACCAACCTCCAGGGTTATAACCATTATGGGGAGTTTTCGAAAAAAACCTGGCAAGTTGTTCAAAATAATTTTGTAGATGTTTTTCTATTACAGAGCGCGAGAGATAGCATGAACTTTGAGAAGAACGCTAATCGCTGCGAGAGTGACAGTGGAGAAAGAGGGAAGATTTTTTGGTAGTGTTTCTAACCCATGCCGATACTAACCTCCAACATAAGTAACAACAATGGATAATAACTACTTAACGCAACTTATATCTATATATATAAAAGAGAACGTACAAAATCCTTTGTCCGCTCATCACGCTAATACGGCTGAACCAATTTCTTTCATTTTTGGGGGGTTATTAGGATTTGGACCCTAGATGGTTTTTATCATATCACTTTAATTTTTAATTACCAGTGTCTTGAGATAATTGACCATTCAAGTGTCCATAACGTACAAATCCTTTGTTATTAGTTCATCATAGGTAAAAATAAACTTATTTATATGCAACCCGCATGACCGTGTCACTCGGCGGGTTAACATAAATGACAGGTGATATACAGCGGAAAATAGCTTGAATCTTCTGTTTAAAATTTTTTAATTGATTTGCTTATTTTTACAGACACTTTTACAATATGCCAGCACCGGGATGACCGCAGCGAAGCGGGGCGGGTTAACATAAATGACAGGCGATATAATGTTAAGATTTACTGCAATCTTCTATGGTTTTTATCATATCACTTGAAAGCGAAAAAGTAAAAATTATCTAAGTAACAAAGTTTATTGCGTTCCGGGGTGACCGCAGCGAAGCGGGGTGAACGCTGCTAGTATATTATGATAGACTTACCTGTAGCTTCAGGTATTTATAAAGGCTCAATACCGTCCATACAATCCATCTCATCATCATCATCTTCCGTCTTGTTGTCACTTTCTTCAGAAGAGTCACTATTACTGTCACTGTCCTCGGCTAAGTTTATTGTAACGTTTTCAGTAAGAACGTCTAACTGAGGTTCCATTTGCAAATATGCTTGTTCACTTCTTCGTACTTTATCACACCTAGCCTTCCACTCTTCCGCTGTTATCATTGTAAATTTCTCTTCGGCAAGTTTCATCGCATCGATAATGGAAAAAGTGGTATTTCTTGCTGCTACATATTCTTTGACTGCAGCCCAAATCGACTCTATCGGGTTTAGATCAGGATGATACGGGGGCAAACGAAGATCTCTATGTCCATATTCAGCAAGGAGCGAATCTACTTTAAATGTCCGAAAACGAGCTTTATTGGCTTTGATTAAATTATAGTTCTGGTTTGTACATATTTTTTCTGAAAGGAATATTGTGTCTTACAAGCCAATCGATCATTACAGCTTTACGAGATGATGATGTCGGTGGAGGATCTAAACAGACATTGTGATATGGTACATTATCACAAGAACTGAATTACTTACTTCAACCACTTTTCATAGTTTTCATAATCATGTCGTCGTGATAATCGCCAGATTTCATTCCAGATTTGAACATGATTAACGCGTCTGGAATAAAACCGTTTTCTCCGCCAGCATGCATGATTATTACGCGTTGTCCTTTAGAAATTGGTGTGAGTAAACCTGTATTCTACTTATCGCTCCACGCGTGTTGTTTTGTGTGCGATGAATGCAAGTACGTCTCATCCATGTAAATTATGGGGCGGTTCTGCGTTCTGTAATGATCTATAGCTCGCAAATAAGCCAACCTCTTTGACCGAAATTCATCTTTTTCAATAAGTAGTCGCCTATTGTTTTCAGCCTTAATCCATCTAAATCCTAAGGAACGTATTATTTTCCGTAAAGACCAAGTGCTTCCATTAAAATTAATCTTTTCTCGAAGTACTCGCAACAGTGATTTTACAGAAGGTCGTTGACCGTGAACAATATGAAATTCATTAATTGTTCAACGAATAACGCATTTGTCAAAATCATCCACTGAGATTTTTGTTTTTCGTTGTGCTCGCTTCTTATTCGGAGTACAAAAGCTCGTTCCCGTGATTTTGTTTTTTCCCGCTCACTCAAAACACGTTTTAGTGTACTTACTGAAACACCGGTAGCTTCAGATACTCGCTTTTGCACTTGTATTACATTAATTGGATTTCCACTGTCAGCCTCTCTCTTCATAAAATCATAAATATAACCAAAATCTCTCTGCTTTGGCAGACTATTTAAACGTGAATTACTTTTGATCCTCCAAGTTTTCCGCTTTTCTTACCCTCCATTATGATTTAAGAAAAAGAAACAAACCAGCACACAACACAGACTAAAACAACACAGAACTATGCACAAAGAACCACTCTTCACTGAACACAAGAACACTGTGTCCAGTTCGGCTTCTGCATGTCTCTTAAGACGACCCCATCTGTGTCATGAATAACCACCCCGGGAGGGAGTGTACCAATAGGACCACTTTGTTTTACCAGAAAAAATGACAAACTTCCCTGTATGAGAGGGGAAGGAGTTGACAGGTCTGTATCCACTATTTCCCTAAGGCTAGGACATGAGTCGTGGTCCCCACAATGAATGGATTGCAAATATAGGTGGTGTTATGTGATATAATTTTTAGTTATTTTAGCTTATTTTACGATCATCATGTATTAAAAATACAAACGAGTAAGGAAACCTTTAACGGACCGAGTGCACTTTTACATCTTATTAAATAAATATGCTACTTTATTGTTCAGATTTTTCTAAATGAAGATGAGAAATGCAGGCTGCAGATTGATTCAAAGTGTCTTTGTCATCCCTTCCCAGAAATGCTTCAAATCGCCAAATTCTAGTTCACCGCTGTGGCAGTTAGCAACACTATTACGATTGCCTGATCCTTTCAAGTGTGTTGGTGGCGGATTTCAAGGTCATAGCTCATGCTATCCCTCGTGTCCTGTATGTTTTACGTTTTATATTTTGTTGTACCATAATTAATTGCTTCTTCCTTACGTATGTGTGTCTTCTTGCCTTAATGCATATAACTTAAATGCCGTACTTCGAACATGGACGTTTTTAGGGGTTGTCTTGCTGGGGGGAGGACTATCCAGTGCTTTGGAATCCCCTAGTCAGGTGAGGATCCGGGAATTCTCATTTCTTTTTTTCTTCTTCTTCTTCTTCTATGAGTTCTTCCTCCTTTTGTGTGTCTTTCTTCATTTCATCATCATCTTCCTTCCTTTTATGATGATCATCTTCTTCTATTCCGATTACAGTATCTATTTCTTTTAGAAGAACTTGCGTCTCTTTATTTACTACAAACTCCTCTTCTTCTTCTTCTTCTATGTCGTTAATAAATGCTGTAATCTCTTTTAATAACTTTTGCGTACACTTGTTTTCCATTTTTCTCCCCGGATGTATATACGTAATGCAAAACAAAAATTTTCCAATATGTATATGTAAATAGTGGATATATAATTATTGTTTCAAATAGAATATAAATAAAATCGTTTTAAAAGAAAATATGAATAAATAAAAAAGGGCTATATATATAAGTTATTAACAATGGAATAATAATATCGGTAAGGATAAGGAAAGTCTGATACATTTATCTTTATTTGTATTCAACCTAAAATAAAAAAAATAAATGAACTGGTTACTTATAACCATATTCCAAATAAATATAAATAGTATATATACACATAAATATCAATTCATTATACGGAAAAAGCAGAAATTTCAAGGGAAAAAATAGCATACCTTTTAAGTAGTTAAAATGAATTGTAACTTTTTTTCGTATTCCAAGGGAGTAAAACAAATGTATGTTCACAGTTTGCTTCAAGTGTATTGTCTAATGTATAAACGTTCTGTACTTATTCCCTGGAGACTGCCCTCAACTTTAACCCCTTAGATGATGTGTTATTGAGTTAAGAGTATCATCATTCAACACAGCGACCCCGAAAACTATGTATTTGACACTAATATTGTTCATTTTAAATTATTTTTACGTGTCTCGATATCAACCCTGAAGACCCCGAACATCAACCCCTTAGATGATGTGTTATTGAGTTCAGAGTATCATCATTGAACACAGCGACCCCGAAAACTATGGGGACAAACATCGTATACGTGAATTTCCTTCCATTATCTCCTTTCCAACATTTCATTCATTTCTCATTATCACTGTCTCCATTAGCATAGCCGACATAAGTGTGGGACGTAAAACTTAAAGATTTCCCATTAGCCTAATCGTCATAAGAGTGGGACGTAAAACTCAGATTTCATTTCATTGTTTCTCTCGAGCGTTCACCTCTGGTGTATGGGGTCACAGGTTCAAAATCATGTTCCCATCAAGTGAACTTTGTGGTGGACAAACACCGTATATATGAAAGGTCGCAGGTTCAAAATCCTGTTCCAATCAAATGAACTTTCTGGTGGACAAACACCGTGTACGTGAATTTCCTTCCATTTTCTCCGTTCCAACATTTCATTCATTCATTTCTCATCATCACTGTCTCCATTAGCATAGCCGACATAAGTGTGGGACGTAAAACTTAAAGATTTCCCATTAGCCTAATCGTCATAAGAGTGGGACGTAAAACTCAGATTTCATTTCATTGTTTCTCTCGTTAGATCTTAGCTCGGGGGGTTTGGGGGTGACGGTGGTTCACTGGTAGAGCGTTCACCTCTGGTGTATGAGGTCACAGGTTCAAAATCCTGTTCCCATCAAGTGAACTTTGTGGTGGACAAACACCGTATACATGAAAGGTCGCAGGTTCAAAATCCTGTTCCAATCAAATGAACTTTCTGGTGGACAAACACCGTGTACGTGAATTTCCTTCCATTTTCTCCGTTCCAACATTTCATTCATTCATTTCTCATCATCATCGTCTCCATTAGCATAGCCGGCATAACTGTGGGACGTAAAACTCAGATTTCCAACCGTGGAACGTAAAACTCAAAGATTTCCCATTAACCTTGTTGGCATAATTGTAGGACGTAAACTCAAAGATTTCATTTCATTGTTCAAAGATTTCATTTACAGACAGAAAGACAGACAGACCTTGTTGGCTTTATTGTGGGACGTAAAACTCAAAGATTTCATTTCATTATTCAAAGATTTCATTCACAGACAGAAAGACAGACAGGTATGCATCATATTATCAAAATTAAAACACCAAGTCTACAGACATTTCTTGCGTCAGCTGATACCTAATTGCAATGCGAGTCAGAAAACATTCAAGAATTCCATCTTATCATTTTCTTAGAAATCAACGTACAGCGAACAGAAGCATCATACAAACTCGCTTATATGTATGTGTTTTTAACGTTAGAATTTCATCTCTATGAAACACGGAAACGCAAAGAAAATACACTGTCTGGAGTGCATCTTAGCTTGGTGGACGTGTTTCTTACCATATTTTTATACTTTTTTTTTCATCAGGGTCCTCGGTGGCTCACTGATAAAGCGTTCACTTCTGGTGCATGGGGGGCCCCAGGTTCAATATCCTGCTCCCACCAGATGAACTTTATGATGGACAAACACGGTGTACGTGGATTTCCTCTGGGTTCTCCCGGAGCGTTCACCTGTGATGCGTGAGGCACCGTGTTCAAAATCTGCTCCAGACAAATGAACTTTATGCTGGACAAACACCGTATGAATGGATTTCCTTGGGAGTTCTCCCGTTTCCTCCCACTTTCTTCACTTCATCATTTCTCATCATCACTTACCCTCTCCACTAGTCTAGTAGTCAACTATAGGACTAAAACTCATAGATTTCATTTCTTTTCTTCTCTCGTTCCACATTTTTTATTCTATTATCATTACTTAAAGGTGAAGTGAATCGATCTTCCATGGGGCTCCCCCAAGCACATATTACAGACACATATAACATTTTAAGACATAAAATGATTTAACATACAATTAAATGTACTGTACCTTTTATCATTCGTTTAGCAGGGTTGTAGGTCAGTCTGTTAAGTACTTGCAATACGAATCATCAAAACATTTGATAATGTTATCTTATCTGTTGCTCTTGAAACTAAACCATTTTAAGATGGAGTTCAATGTGCTAGCAAACAGAGAAGAAAGAGACTAGCAAAACAGACATTCACATATATGTATGTATGTGTCTGTGTTTGTTTTAATGTTAGAACCTGAACGGAACTATGAATAAATACACTTGTTCTTTCAACTGCCTTTATAACTAAATGAAGAAAGAAGATATATATATTTTTACTTACCTATTTTAATAAGAACGGCCGCTATCACAAAACACACACTACAGTTTTAAGCTGAAAACACAATCAATTGGTAGGCTTCAATCGTGATAACTGAAAGCACAAAACACACACTACAGTTTTAGGCTGAAAACACAATCAACTGGTAGGCTTCAATCGTGATAACTGAAAGGACTCTGATGAAGATCCGGTAGCCGTCCAAGAGTCTTTGCGGGAGGGGGCGGGGCTTGGGAATCCAAATTAGCTAACCAATACAAGACGACTAGAAAAGGCATGTTTTTTCATGAACCTATAGCTGATGGTAACCCTAAAAGACCGAAAAAGGCATGTTTCATCTTGTTTCTACATGAACATAGGCGTCCAAGACTATGAACATAGGAACAAACATTTTCCCACGAACTTCTGTGGTAGCCGTAAAAGGCTATGAACATAACAACTAAAGGCTTGTCGAAACTTGCCTCCCAATTCCAGGAAATGATATCGATTTACTTGTCATAATAGACATCATCATGTGAATATCCATATAACACATTTCACATCCTACGTTTTTAAACAATACGATATGCTATGAGAAGCTTCCGCTATTAGAATATACTCAATCATTGGAATCCATTTGCAGGAGGTGTGGGGGAGGAGTGTATAGGTATGTGTTTCGTTATGAGACTCATATATTGTTTCTTGTCCCACGTCTTAAAAAAATCGTGAAATACAATATTTAGCTTAGCAACTAAGTCAATTTCGTGAGAAGCTTTGATCATTTGAATATCACGTCTTCGGTTCATAATCTACAGACACTTTGTGGGAATAGTACCAAGGGGCTAAGCAACACGATTTTGCATGGGTATGTGTTTCGTTATGAGACTCATATATTGTGTCTAATCCCACGTTTTAAAAAAAATCATGAAATATAATATTTACCTTAGCAACTAAGACCAATTTCATACAATCTGCTGAGAAGCTTCGATCATTTGAATATCATGCTTTCAGTTCATAACCTACAGACATTTCGGGGGAATAGGTCCAAGGGGCTAAATCGCTTATGCTCTTTGGCTTTCCAGGAGGAGTAGGGGGTGACGGGGGTTCAAATAACTAGACAATATAAGTTGAGAACACTTATGTTAGGCGTCCAAGACTATGAGCATAGCAACAGCGGGTTCCCATCACCAAAATTTTCGTAGCCGTAAAAGGCTATGAACATAACAACTAAAGGCTTGTCGAAACTTGCCTCCCAATTCCAGGAAATGATATCGATTTCTAGGAAAACAAGATCAAATTTCGCTGACTCGACCTTCTATCCAGCCTGTATTCTACTACAAAGTACGCCATTGTCACCGTTCTTGAAGACAGCCTACCATCTGTACTTCGGGTGTAAAATCGGCGACCAGAATCGCGTTTGGGCTCCGAAACAAAGTTGTTACTCATGTGCGCGTACTCTCACAGGACGGTCGAAAGGTACACATAAATCGATGCCATTCGCCGTACCTATGGTTTGGCGCGAGCCCCATGATCATGTTTCAGACTGTTACTTCTGCCTGACTAATATAAAAGGTTTCTCAAAAAACATGAAGCATAAAATACAGTATCTAACTTGGATTCCGCGAGGAGACCTGTGAAACATGATGTTTGTCTGCCTTTACCCGTACCACCAGAGTCATACACCCTGTGCAGTGTTTCATCCGATGAAGAACCTGCTGCTTGTGAGGGTGTTGCACAATCTTCGAGTACACAGTCAGATCCCAATTACGCTCCAGTGCCTCACACTAATGAACCACATGTGATAAGTCAGGAAGAGCTGAATGATTGATCAGAGACTTAAACCTTCCCAAGTCTAAGGCCCTGTTGCTTACATCACGACTTCAACAATGGAATCTATGAAACCAAGATGTTAATATATAGATGTATAGGAAAAGAGAGGTGAGCTTTGTTCCTAATTTTACAAAGGATGGTGATTTGGTGTATTGCAGTGACATTCCATCGCTTATGGGGCAACTGAAGTTGAACTACAACACTGAGGATTAGAGGCTATTCGTAGATTCGTCTAGGATAAGTCTCAAGGTAGTATTACTACACAATGGCAATGAAAAGTCAGCCATCCCTATTGCTCATGCTGTACATATGAAAGAAACATACGAGAACATGAGAAACCTATTGCAGAAAATAAAGTACGAACAGTTCCAGTGGTCTGTATGCGCTGACCTTAAGGTTATTGCCATCCTCACCGGTTTACAAAGAGGTTACACAAAGCACTGCTGCTTCTTGTGTCATTGGGATAGTCGAGCCAAAGATCAGTACACCATCACAAAATGGCCGCCAAGAAAGCAACTGGTCCCAGGGGAGATGAACGTGGGTAATGAATGTCTTGTAGATCCGGAGAAAATATTCTTACCACCCCTTCATATCAAATTAGGGCTCATGAAGGTCTTCGTCAAGGCCCTGAACCGGGATGGTGAAGGATTTAATCAACTCAGAAAACTATTCCCAAGGCTCAGCGAGGTCAAGGTGAAAGAAGGTGTTTTTACGGGACCTCAAATCAGAGACGTTTTTTAGGATTCTACATTTTCTTATAAGCTTAATGAAGTAGAAAGTGAAGCTTGGGAAGCCTTTCGAGAAGTGTGCAGTAACTTTCTAGGAAATCATAAGTCACCTGATTACAAAGACATTGTGTGCAGGTTAATTACTTCATTTCCTAACATGGGATGTAATATGTCCCTAAAGTTACAATCCCTGCATTGCCACCTGGCTTCTTTCCTGAAATGTACAGCTTGGGGGAGGTCTCTGACGAACACGGGGAAAGGTTTTACCAGCAAATAGCTACCATGGAGAGGCGCTACAGTGGTAAATGGAGTGTGAATATGTTGGCAGACTTCTGTTGGAATGTGATACGCGAGACACCCTATAGTAATTACAAGAGGAGTAGGAAAACCAAGTGACACGTAAGTGTTTAACTTTTTATGCAATTTTATCTGCATAATTTATATTGATATTTAAATTATAAAATGCAAATTATTATGGGTGGACAATAGCATCTTTGGGCGGATATTGCAACCCCCATCCTCACTGAAAACTGGTACGTCCTGGAGAAAAACATGCTTTTTCTGGAACTCTTATTGGAGTTCGCAAACAATTTTATATCCAGTTGAGTGAAGTATCTCATAACATTAGATTTGATGGACAGGTACAAGTGCTATCGTGTATATACAATTCCCGTAGGTGGCATTTTATTAATGTATATATACCTTGTAACAGCTCGGTAGCTATGAAAGTAGTGAAGTCAATAGATGAATTTTTGTCTACATTACCTTCTGTTGATTATATTACTATGGGTGGTGACTGGAATGTAACTTTGTACCCAGAGGACCGGAGTAATTCTGTGGAAAGAAACACAACACTGGCTAATGTACTACGTGATATTATACAACATAATAATTTACAAGATGTATGGAAACATCCTTTTCCCAATAAATGTGGGTATACATATGTGGGAACGCAATCACACTGTCTAAGATCTCGTCTTGATAGTTATTATACGTCATATTCAGTTTTACCTTGGATTTTAGACATAAAATATTTCCGTCATTTTCAGATCATTCTAGTGTATTAATTAATGTCTTTATCTGAATCAGAAACTCTAAATCGTCCTGCATATTGGCGTATGGATAAGTATTTCTTCATAACCCTTTGTATCATGAAATTGTTGTTAATTACATTAATTTTTATGTTTCTCAGTTAGTTTGTGTTTCGGATAAAATTGGATTGTGGGAATCTTTTATTAATGAAATTAGGCGAATTTTTATTCAATTCAGTGTCTTGTAAGGACGATATAAACAGAATTAATATAAAACAAATTGAAGCCATTTGTAATGATTTCCTATGCAAAGATAATGTGAATCGTGAAGAAATAAATGCATTTAATGAGTGTAATGCTATGCTGAAAAATAAGTATGCCGTGCTAGCAACAAGATTAATTAATACTGAGAGGAGAGCCTTTCAACACTGATGCTACTAGTCTTTCCAATATAAGAGCTCTTCAGAATGATTGCAATAGAATTGCATATAATTCAAGACTTCGTGTAGGTGAGAATATAATATCTGATTCAAAAGCGTTTGGAAAACACATCCAGGATCATTTTCAAAGTCACTTTCAAGGCACTGACTGTCAAGATATTAAATTATTTCATAGAACTTTATCAGAATTGCCGAAGCTATGTGATGTAGAACGGAATATTTGCGAAGAACCTATTACAGAAGATGAAATTATGGCTGCAGTTTTTCAAATGAACAAAAGGAAAACGCCATCATGGGATGGTTTAACTGCAGAATTTTATATGTGTTTTTGGTCTCAATTAAAACCATTATTTAAAAAAGTAATTCGTAGTTGTCTAACGGAATATCGTCTTTCTCCATCCATGACTATGGGAGTACTGGTTCTTCTACCAAAAAGGGAGATCTTTTAGAAATTAATAACTGGAGGCCAATCACATTGCTAAACACGTATATAAAATTTTGTGTCGTGTATTAGTTAACCGGTTACGTCGAGTAATGCATTCAATTGTTTATGAAGATCAAATATATGGAGTATCCAACCATTCAATATATAATAATATTCATCTAATACGAGATGTTATTAGTTATTGCAATATAAAAGACCACCCACTTGCATTACTTAACCTAGATCAATCATCTGCCTTCGACAGAATAAATCAATCATATCTTTTTGAAGTTTTAAATGCTTTTGGGTTTGGCCCTGGTTTTATTTCATGTATCAGATTATTGTACCAGAAGGCATCAACAGCAGTGCGTCATGGATCTGTATTGTTAGAGCCTTTTCTTCATCTTTGTGGTGTATGTTAGGGTGATACGCTGTCAGGTCCTCTTTTCGCTTTATCTATTGAGCCTTTTTTGCATATGCGGCCGCGGTGGCTCAGTGGTAGAGCGTTCACCTCTGGTGCTTGGGGTTCGATCCCAGCCCCCACCAAGTGAACTTTGTGGTGGACAAACACCGTGTTCGTGGGTTTTCTTGGAGTTCTCCCGTTTCGTCCTACTTTCTTCATTCCACCATTTCATCCATTACTCATCATCACCGTCTCCTTTAGCCTAACCGGCATAACCGTGGGACGTAAAACTCAAAGATTTCATTTCATTTTCAATTCCTTTTTTGCATATGTGTCGACGTCATTTAATCCAATATGGATTATCGATTCCAAAGCCTCTTCATATACCACCTAACAATGTTGAAAAAAACAAAATATTTTTTTCAAGTTTTGCCGATGACGTAGTGTTATTCATAACACGGAATGAAGGTTTTAATGAAATTTATAATTTATTTTGTGAGTACAATGTGGTGTCTGGAGCAAAGCTTAATCTTCAAAAATCATGTGGACTTTGGGTTGGTAGTTGGAAACATCGCAAAGACCCACCACTGAAAGCCTCATGGACTTCAAGATCATGTAAATTTTTAAGAGTACACTTGGGGAATACAGAACACGATGAAAGAGTTAACTGGGATAATCTGGAAAGCAAAATAAAGAAGAGTTTTTTTAAGGTGGCAGCACTTTTCGTATTGTACTTCATATTATAGTCGTCGCCTATTATTGAATACGTTTGTGGGATCAAAGTTAACACACGTGTTTACGGTTTTCAACTTCCGTTGGATTTTTTATCACAGCGAATAGATAAATTATTTTTGAATTTCCTCTGGAATAGACATCCTTGACTATACCCAAATTATTCATTTTCTGAAGTAATGCAAGATGGTTTAGAAACGGTGCATATTTATAGTAAAGTAGTATCGTTGCGGTTACATTTTATAGCAAATATTTTACGATCAAATTTTCATTCACTTCTTAATGATTTAATTTTGTTTAATTTATCATCCTGCTGTACACATCCATTAAACCCTGTCAATTTTTTTATTATGGATTTTAATACAAATAGCATTAATGGTGTAAATTCTTTCTACTTATCTATTATTAATTCATGGAAGCATATGAATGTCTATCCAAATCTGGAAAAATTTACATTGGATTTCTTTCGTTCTTTGCCTGTTTACAACTGTCTAATATTTCGATCAAACACAGGTTTGATTTCTTTGAGTCCTGAATGGAAGCGATTATCTGTATATGCAGTTGGACATTTAATATCTGAAACTGGTAGTTGGTACGAAAAGGACCATTTTGATTATTCAAATCTCACAAAATGCTCCCAACGTGTCTTGACACTTGGCGTAAGAAGATTTAAGAATTTACTGAAACAATTTTTGACAAGAATTGATCATATGGCTGAAAATAAGATTGAAATGAAATTAAATGAAATTTTTGAGTTTTACGTCCCACGATTATGCCGGTTAGGCTAAAGGAGACGGTGATGATGAGAGATGAATGAAATGGTGGAATGAAGAAAGTGGGAGGAAACGGGAGAACCCCGAGAAAACCCACGCACACGGTGTTTGTCCACCACAAAGTTCACTTGGCGGGAGCAGGGTTTGAACCCAGGACCCCAAGCACCAGAGGTGAACGCTCTACCACTGAGCCACCGCGGCCCGAAAATAAGATTGAATATACTTTTTTGCGATTTGGAACAAATGATACTATACATTTTCCAACAACATCAAAAACGCTGTATCAACAGGTACTTTCTCAATCGTTGGGGCCGCGGTGGCTCAGTGGTAGAGCGATCACCTCTGGTGCTTGGGGTCCCGGGTTCGATCCCAGCTCCCGCCAAGTGAACTTTGTGGTGGACAAACACCGTGTGCTTGGGTTTTCTCGGGGTTTTCCCGTTTCCTCCCACTGTTAGTATAAAACTTCCTTTGTTTAGTTGAGCCAAGTCTTTAAGTTAAGTTCTATTCCCCTAATCTGTAAGGTTAAATTCAGTTCACTTTAAAAACTCTCTTAGGTTCATCTTCCAAAATTCTAACCCATGAGTTACTAACAACACTGATAAGATATCCTCAAAAACTTCTGTTACTCTTTTATTATTTCTCAAACTGGTACACTTAAAATTCTCTCTTACCATCACACTTTACAATTAACAACATTTCTCAATCTATCAAACTTAAATGCCAATAGATCCGTTCTTGAATCAACTCTAACTTTACTACATTTTCAAATCAACAACATAAAACTGTCCCTAGCAACATAAACA
>NW_027657013.1:0-46466 GCF_964235325.1 Thermobia domestica | reverse complement strand
GTCCCTGGTTCGATCTCAGGTCGCGCCGTGTGGATTTTGTGGTGGACAAACACCGCGCTCGTGGGTTTTCTCGGGGATCTCCCGTTTCCTCCACTTTCTTCATTCCACCATTTCACTCATCTCTCATCATCACCGTCTCCTTTAGCCTAACCGGCATAATCGTGGGACGTAAAACTTAAAGATTTCATTTCATTTTTTTCATAAGTAAAAGTTTGTGTACCGTGTAAATTTAAGAAAAAGATATTGATCTTTTTTGAGGAACACACAGAAAATAAATAAATAAATAAACTTCGTAACGGCATACGTTAGAACACTTTCTTAATAAAACTATACTTGTTTAGCAAGAAAATAATTTATGTAGCGTAAAGATTAGATCTTACCCTTCGTCTGTACACTTTCTTTTCTTATAAATACAATCTAATTCTATATTTCTTTTCTAAGAATATAGGTAGTAATACTTAACAATTACTTATCATCTTTTCAAGTGCAGAATAACACATAAATGTAGTATCTTGTAACACTGAACCCCTGCCAATAAAAATCACTGAATGCGTGCCTGGGTGTGAATCACAGAAAATGAGAGAATAGTCAAAGTATAGATGTTACTCCACGACCCTTTATAAATAAAGATCTACAATCATCGTAGTCCGTTCAGACTTCTTTTTTTTTCTTTTATTAGTGAGTGTTCTAGTTTAATTTCAAGAAGTACGTTCCAAACTGGAATCACCAATTTGAAATATTGATAAATTTGAAAGTATAGATGCCCAAATGACGATTTTTGCTGTAACACAATATTGTATATCATCATCCCAGTCGGTGGAAATGAACAATTCGGGTTCTCAACTTTTCTTTCTTCGTAAATGATGGATTTAATTTAAGGAGTGAATAATGAATGACTGGAACGTGAATCGAACTCGGATCTCCGACTTACCGTTCAGGTGAATTAATTATTATTTTATCTGCCCAGTCCGTCTCCCGATCAACCATATGTAGACCAATGGTTAACGAAGGGGCATGAACAGTAGACAAGGTTTTGATCCTCATTTCAGTCGCATATTTTCCACTCTGAAATTCACTAATTCGCATCCATATAGGGTATTATGTTAGAAATAATCGGCTGTTTCTTTCATTCATCATATGAAATGGATTACTTTCGTTATTGAATAACTCAGATGGTGAGCATAAATGTGTTATTTTTTTAAGTAGTGTCATGGGAACCTAATCTTTTGTGAGAGGAAAAAAGTAATGATATAACTGCGTTTATATTTAACAATAAAGAAGATTGTCCCTAAGGGAGATAGATATCTATCATGTAAGCGTCCTCGCTACGGAAGCGGTCTCCCCCTTTCAAACTGATAAATAGCTGATAATGCAGTCTGTCATGGCCAATCAAGAGCGTCAAGATACATTTCTTAAGCTAGTTCACTGGACTCCTGATCTCCTATCTTAAACATTAAGATTGATTGTTTGAAAACTATATAGAAGTCAATTACACGTATGATATAACAAAACAAAACAAAAAAAAGTTAAGAAAATTGACGAAAAAAATTATTAGAACATTCAAAAAGATAATGTGAAATAATTTTTTAAAAACGTACACACACAACATAATGTACATCAAATAAATATATGAATATAGAATTTTGTATATATCATATGCAAAACTAACTTCACAAGGTGTTTTGATTTGTTTAAAGTTTTATGTGTTACATAGAGTCAGAAATGTTGAAGTTGTAAATACGAATTGAAAAAAAAATCGAAGTAATAAGAATCAAAAAAGGATACTAGAAAAAAAAAAAGAATTTAATGTACATATAACAAAAGAGAAAGAAAACTCGACAAAATAATATGTAGTAAGTATCGGGAAAAATAGTAAAAGAATCTGGAAATCGGGAAAATATTTGATAAATTTAACATACAAACATGACAGTAACGCCAAATCCTTAATTAAAGTAGATTCTGGATATCCATTAACGCAAGTTCTGGACTTCCTAAATTGAGTCTTTTATCAATATACTCAAGTTATGTATCTATTCAGAGTTAACTAACGATTTCTGATTTTTATCAAAGTTCGTTAATCATATATATATATATATATATATATATATATATATATATATATATATATATATATATATATATATACAGGGTGTTTCAAAACAACACCGACAACCTTTGGGAGGTGATTCCCGACACCAAGATAAGACAAAAAGTATAGAACAACCTGGGTGCACAAATATGTCATTTCGGAGTTGTAGGCTGCCGAAAACATTAAAAAAAAAATGAACTTTAAGGGTCCATAGCTCCAACACTATGGGACCTACCGTAGTCGGGTCAAGGCTTCACTTAGGAACTGATATGTGCACTATCCAAGTATTCACGTTTCAGAATCCTGCGGTACTTCCGCAACAATTTTTTTATAGAGGGAGTTGGTGATTACTTCAAATTATATGTCCGTAGCCAAACTCCCTCCTTTAAAATTGTTGTGTGAGTACCATAGAATTCGGAAACATGTATTTTTGGATAGCGGACGTATTAGTTTCTCAGTGAAGTCTTGACCCAACTACGGCAGGTCATATAGTATTGGAGCTATGAACCATTAAAATTCATTTTATTTTCATGTGTTTAGCAGTCTATAACTCCGAAATGACGGATTTCTGCAACCAGATTGGTCTATATTTTTTTGTCTTGCCTTGGTGTCAGGAATCATCTCCCAAACGTTGTCCGTAGTGTTTTGAAGCACACTGTATCATGGAAATACTATAGTTAAAACTGTATCTAAAGCACTACTGACTTTTGACCAATTGTTCAGAAATTATCACAAGTTATATGGTAATATAAATCAGTTTTATTAAAATCCAGTTAAGTTAAAATTTTCATTCGTTTGAGAACACCTAATTGTAAGCCACACGATGTTACCTGAATATGAACACACCTAACCCCAATGACGATATTCCTTGTACAGAAATAGATATTTTTTCTCCTACATATCAGAGCAGTTATCTTTTCCATAATCAGCCACAGAATACAAATCTATTACATCATATTTTCCATTGATAGTTTTGGTGTCACTTACAGTCGTAATTTAAGATGCACACGCGCCATATTTTGTTCTATGTATGAAAGAAAAAAAAGTTACTAGCACACTGCAGTAATCACTGCATGAAACCTAGTAATTAAAAACAGAAGAGAAAGAAGTATCTGTGAAAGATAATGAAATTCTATTTCTGTTTATGTAATGTAATTCTAGGAGAAGGGGATTAAGAATATTACTTTGAAATATACCGAATGCAAGACCAGGCCAGCTACTTTAGTTTCAAAAGACAAAAAAAACAGCAACTGTTTCCACAATCTGCAAAGACACACACACACACACACACATACACACACACCAACACACGCTATCTCCATGAAAACACGCAATGACAGCCTACTGTGGTAAAAGTTATGAAGTCCTGTGGGAATACAAAGTGGCTTTTGCACATCTAGAATTTGGAAATGCGGGAAAAAGGGAGTACTTTTTTTTATTTAGTTAAACGAATCGAAGGCAAAACGAGAAACACGAAACAAGGTACCATGAACCGGGTGTCCTACAATCTGTTGCCCGCATATGCAATATGTAGTTACACACACAAAAAAAAGTTAACTCATTCTAATGTAACCCCTTCTCTTAATATCTCTCCCACTTTAACCAAATACCACATTCTCTGTACAGCAACATTTGCAAAAAACCACAAAACTTGTTATGTATGTGTAACCCGTACCAGTTTCTTTCTTTTTTCTTTTATTGTTTTTACATGTATAGTTACAAATGTACCCGAAATATTTCTTTCCCCCATAAATTGTAGGGAAGGGGGAGATTCTTTTTTGTATTGCATATGTCATATGAATTATGTGTGTCACGCAGGTATCGACCGACAAACATACTATACCTAAGCAGAAGAAAAGAACTATATGTATTTATATTTATGACATGACGTTTTCCCCCCTGTTCCCCACGCCTTTCCCACGTAATCGTTGAAATTGCAATTTTTATGAATTATTACTAAAATAAAATATGCTAATTTTTTGTTGTTGTTGTTGTTTTAAGAAAAGTAATGCAGGTGTAAAACAGAAGTTGAATCCAAAAATTTTCGAGATTTAAAAGTTACCGGCTTAGATCTTACTTTAAAAAAATACAAAATGTACTGGCAAAACTATTCTGAGATCGAGTTTCCAGCTAAGAAACACTTTCATGTGATGACGCCATAATAGAATGTAATTATGATGCTTGTCTCGGTCATAGATACGTCCAAAACTTGTATTATGTACGTCATATTATATAATTTCATAGTTATTGTCCAAGTTTTAACTTTGCCGTTCGTTATGTGTTTGTAGAGAGTATAGTCCGAAATTAACACTGCCTTGAAATGAAATGAAATAGAAAATGGCAAGCTCATAGCTTAAAATTCTAATTTTTAAAAAATCATATATATAAAATATAGTAGATTGTACGTCAGGGGTCATGGGGAAATTGAATATCTCTGGAAATGCTCCAAGTATAAATTTTATTGCAAGACCCAACATAAACGCGAAAGTCTACAATCATAGTAATCTGTACATTCTTTGTTTTTCGAATAGTGATGGTTCTATTTGCTTATTTAGTGAAATTTAACATCTATTTTAGCACTAAAGCTGTATGAGACGTAAACTTACAGTTTCAAGTACAATCCAAACGTAGAATACGTAATGTGTTTCAAATATCAAAGCTTTTCCACTGGGAATCGAACCCAGGACATCCTACATCATAGGGATGCTCACTAGTCACTAGAACACCGGGGTGGGTTACATTTAATGTAAGTTTAAGGTTCTTCTGCCGTGATCTTACTTTGTTGTGCATAATTTTGTTATTCACAGCAGATCGAACATAAACAGACCGTATAATAACATTGACTCAATGGTAAAGCGTTCACCTCTGGTGCATGGGGTTCTTGGTTCGATTCCAGCTCGCGCAAAGAGTGAACTTTGTGGTGGACAAACACCGTGTGCCTGAGTTTTCTCGAAGCTCTTCCGTTTCTCTCACTTTCCTCATTCCACCATTTCATTCACTTGTCATCATTCCCGTTTACTTTAGCCTAGCTGGCATAACTGCGGGACGTAAAACTTAAAAATGTAATAGCATTGAACTTATCTGAACGTTCGCTTTATTTTTACAAAGCGCGATAAAGTAATGAATATAATATTCATATTTACCGAAATTTATTATTTACAGAAAGAAATCCATCATGTAACACTTAATGTATTGTATTCTTCTTACAACTCAAGTACTGAAAATTCGGTTATTTGAGATACTTTGTATGTTTATAAATCGATAACATCTACTAGATTTTTTCTGGCGTGACTAAATCATAAAATCATTGAAAGAAAAAAATACTAAATTTTTGTTTGCAAAATACCGCTAATAATAAAATTTTAAGTAAATATTTTAAAAGCGTTTCTGTTTCAATTTTTTTTTACAATATTGTAAAACGTATAGTAATAAAATAAACTTATAAGACTCTAATACAGCAGTAGAGATGATATCAAAGCGAGAGAAGTTTGTATCCCCATAAGCCATTCGAAATTAGTGAAGCATAAACAGTAGATACCGCAATTGTGAAGGTCACCACTCACACGTTTAGTATATACAGTATATAACTGTGGCTGTGATGTAGTTGCTGGAACCCATAGATAGAACGTAAGAAAAAGAACAACAAGGAGAGAAAAGAAACAAGAATAAAGAGGAAACGCGGCATTGAAAGAAAACAGAGAGAAGAGAAAGGAAAGAAAAGAAAAAAAAGAACAAGAAATAACTGGATAGGAAATTACACTATAATTTTCGTTAGTTTCATTGACAATATATTTGGACTAACAAGTAAATCATCACTCGTAGTTTTATAACGGTGCTATGAGTTACAAAGAGAGAGGAATTTGAACCCTACCAACGTACATATACAATTTCAGCATTTTATTTTTTTTTTAACAAACTGATATTTTGAAGTTTCTTTCTCTCCCTTAATAGTGTAAGATAGCCATTCCTTGCAAAACATTTTAATATTAGCAATCACAGTATCTTACGAGTATAAATATAAAGACAACCTATCTTTATATTGATGGACTTGTGAGTACTTGTAATGGCCTTATTTTGTGTTTTGTTAAAGATTACCTTGGTCTATGACTGCATGAAAATACTAGGGGAGAAATTTTGTTTTGTTTATTTAGTTAAGTTTTAGCATCCCTCTTCACTGCCGAGGCTATATGAGACGTGGACCTACAGTTTACAGTGGTGTAAGACACACTTTTTTTTTTCGGGAATTAACGCAAAAGCTAGGCCTACTCATAAATTTCGGAACAAATCAACCGCTTGTTTTATCACTGGAACTTCCACTTTCATCTGTTGGCTGTTGAATTAGCTCTCTCTTACTTAATCTGGTTTATGTCTCTCTCTCTCTTTATGAAAAAAGTGACTTACACCACTGCAATTTTAATCCTTCATACGCCTGAAAACATTAACAGACATTTTAAAAAAAAAGCTTTAGAGTTAATAGTAAATTTAGATTATTAATCTCAGTAATCCTAATGAATACTGGCCTCCTGTTAATCTTATAATGAATAGCTTGATGAGATATATTTTATGTAAGATTATGTTATTAAGCCTGTTATTATTGATGGCTATGAATGGTAGGAGTATTCTTAACCCACATGGGTAATGTTAGTATTCTTTTATGTTCTCTAGATTGAAACTTCGCCCTTTACGTTCTCCAGTTTCAATTTTGTGTTTTATTTTTGGTTTGATTTAGTTTAACGTTTCACGGTTATGCTTGCTAGGCTAAAGGAGACATGAACCTACTGATTATAGTGGAATTCAAACCACCCTTGGTCATTCAACTCCACCCCGACCGGGAATCGAACGCGAACCGAAGTCAAGTGTGCTAGCCACTAGACCAAGCGGGGATTTATTTTGTATTTTATGTTCCCGAAAGTTTTGTATTGTCTCTTATTTTCCAAATTTTATGTTCTCCAAATTTTAGTTTACTTCCATTTTCCTAATTTGAGAGTTGCTTTTTCATGTTCTTCAAAATTTTAATATTACATTTTATTAAAAAATCGAAATTTTAATACTGCCTTTCAAATTGTTCTTCGAACTTTTGTTCTCCCAATTTTAGTATTGCTATTTGTTTTCCAAATTTTAATATTATAGGTTTTTTCTTTACAGATATTTTGGAAATAACAGAATAGTTGTGAATTTTACTGGGTTGACGCATATTATAGTATAACGTTATCAGGTATTATTAATTCTTTGTGGATGTTATCTAAAACTCGCAGGATCTATGGATTTAACCTGATGCATGTTATTTTCTTCAGCCCATTGGGTTTTATAGATCCATATCTTTATAGATCGCTCCTTTATAATAGAACAGTGCACAATACGAAGCCATCAACTTTTCAATAGAGCAATTTGACTATTTGAACTGCTGCAGTTAAACAGGGATGGACAAATGACACAACTGATTCCTCAGGAGGAAAGGGGACGGGAGGGGAGGGGGAGAAGTGTACCTTCACCTACGATGTTTTTATACAAAACTCTCCTAGTTTCTTGGACTATTTTCAATATCATATGTCAATAAGGGTCATTTTAGAGTTACATCACTTTTCTATTAAAGGTGCGATATGTCTCTTCTTTGAATCATTATTATTATTATTATTATTATTATTATTATTATTATTATTATTATTATTATTATTATTATTATTATTATTATTATTATTATTAATAATAATAATAATAATAATAATACAGCTAATACTATTTATTATTTTCAATGCACTAGTTCTTTTCAAATACGTAAGTATAATAGTAATGTGTTGTTTTTCAATATTTTAATCTTGTTGTATCGCTTTGCTTTTACAAATTATAAACTATACGGCCATGCTCATAAATAGATTGGGAACCTTAATCGTGTTAGATAGGAAGAAGACACCTAATAGAAAGATAATAAGTAAATCACATTGAAAACTCTACATTGCAGTTGTCGGTGTGGCTTTTGTTTTGATGTAATACAACAATTAACCAATCAGAAGACGCGAAAAAGAGAAGATTATTCAAATTATCACTGATTAATTGTTGTAGAGCAGGTATTATTGTCAGTTAATCTTCACAAAGTAGTTCATTGGTCCATAACTGTCATGCAAAGTAAGATTAAATGTTCACGCAAAGAACGAAAAAAAGAAAGAAAAAGAAAAAAATACGTGATAGTAATAAGGGAACAATTGCCTGTAGTTAGGCTGGTTTAAAAGATTATTATTGTTACATTTCCGCCCTACGATTTTTATTATATTATCAGGCTTAACACGAAAGGAAGACTCTGAGTGTTGTATTTTATAACTTTTTTTTTTTTTTTTAAGTATTTATCATGTTTACACATGCATTAAAAACAGTACTTAGTGCAAATAATCCTCTTTTATATGTAATATATAGCCTTGCATTGTAAATTTCATGTGACATCTTGTATAATTCGTTTGACAATAAAACATACACAATTTGCTGTTTGTTTGATCACGGCCGTGCCTTGGGGGGAAGCGGGACGGCGGCCCCGGGCGCCGAAGTAAGGGGCGAAAAATTCGAGAGAGAAAAGGAAAAAAGGTAGGAAAATTGCTTGGAATATATGTATGGGAGTGCCGTCGTATACTCTCGCCCCGGAAGCTGATTTTCCACGGCACGGCCCTGGTTTGATTATGTACTATATTCGGCACATAATAATAGTAATAATAATAAATTGAGTCGTGTTTTTTTTTAACATTGTGCAGCTAAGATGAACTTTCAAATTACGTGGACTCGAAGTTGGAATCGGAAGTAGGTCCAGTGGCGGATCTATAAGATAAAAAGTAGGAGGTGGGACAACCAGAACGCAAACTATGACAGGTATATCATAAATTTACTATAAAGTTCCAAAAATATATAAATAATAGCTTAAATTATTTTTGTCACTCAAAAAACTGGGAGTTAGGCCCTCCTGCCCTGGGCTAGATCCGTCACTGTTACTATTTCCGGAGTGAATGTAGGAAGTAAGGTGGAAGTGAAGTCAATTCTTGGGGCGCTGAATTCAAATCAGAACGATTTCTTGCCATTTCTTACCATTTTTTACTCCTTCAGAAAGCCAATATTGAACCGGAAGTGGTAAATACAAGCCTAGTACTTCCAGTTTCATCATAAAAATAAGCATGGAAATGGAGTGTATCCTTAGGGGGACTCTGAATCTAAACAGAACAATAAATATATCGCTATATCTCTTATTACTTTTCTGAGTGGCCAACTTTAGAGAACAAAATTATCGATTTTTGTCTTTAAAATTATCGTATATTCGTTACGCAAGTGATAATTGTAGAAACAAGTATAATACTACTAATAAATATCAATATATATACTACTAATAAATATCAATTTATACTACTAATAAATATCAATATATACTACTAATAAATATCAATATATATACTACTAATAAATATCAATATATGCTACTAATAAATATCAATATATATACTACTAATAAACATCAATATATACTACTAATAAATATCAATATATACTACTAATAAATATCAATAATACGTAATAAACTTATCTAGCAATCTTCAGTTTCAAACTGCAAATCTGTGTCACTGTTCTCATCATTAAATAAAAAAAAAAATCCTTATTAACACTACCATGAATATCAATATTATTTCCAAGCCCTCGTAAACGGAATTAAAGATAAAAAAAATGGATGCAGGGTTGCAATCTGCCAATTCCCAAATCTTTATTGATTTATTTTAGTGGGAATGACTGTTAAAAAACCTCAGTCTGTGTGTGTTATAATTATTTAATGCACATCTACGATTTATTTGCACATTCAAAGTTTGAAAAAAAAAGTGTCCGTTCTAAAATTGCCATATATTCACCTATTGTCGTATAATTCTTAAATAATCGTATATCACGATAGATTACGATATGATTGAGAAGCCTGCTACTTTTTCTCATTCAGGATGTATGTAATATTTGAACCGGAAGTGGTACATTGCTATTTCCGGTTTCAACATAAAAATAAGGGTGAAAAAGGAGCCTGGAACATATCATTGGGACGTTGGATTCAAACCAGAACAATTTATTGCCATCTCTTGTGTTTTTGGCGGTTTATGAACGAAAAGTATTTAATTATTCTTCAAAGCTTAATAAATTGTTTCAATATTGTTAAAATCAGTTTAAAGAAAAAATACAAGTTTTCAGAATAATACTATTTGATTTGATTTGACTTTATTTGATTTTGGATTTAGCGTCCCTTTCAGCAGCAAGGCTATGTCAGACGTGGACCTACACCTTAACGTGGAATCCGAACCACATGAGCTTCAGCTTGGAATCGAATCCGGGTCTTCCACGCCAAGGACGTGTACGCTAACCGCTAAGCCACGAGGGAGCTCACAATATTATTTGAGAAGTACAGTAGTTTGACACAATTTCTCCCTATACGACAATTCTATGAAATACTTGAAAATGTGCATCACTGTCTTTTTAATAGACGTGCATCTGGGATTGACTCTGATATTATCAATGATAATTTCATTAATAAAAAACTATCAACCCTGACTATAAGGACAGAAAATCTAGATAAAGAAAATGTGTTCCCAAGATATGGACCGAATAGTGGGGGAAGAAAGGGTGCGGCAGAAGAACGAACCAAAAAGAAAATATGAGGGATTTTGGGGAGAAGGGAGAAGGAGGAGGAAAGAATACAGACGACGGCAGTTGTAGGAGGAGGAGGAGGAGGAGGGTGGTCAGACATCCTATTGTTTCGTATATACAACATACAACAACGAACAAACGCTTTATGAAGCATTCATCTGTCTTCATGAACAGGTGGACAGCGTGCGGAAATAGAGGATGGGTCCCACTACAAGTACCTTATAAATATATTGTGAGGAAATGTGTGTGTGTTCAGGGGGAGGAAGTGGCATTACCACATCCAGTTCACAGTTGGGGAATTTCCTTCTGGGGAGTTTTTAGACCAATGTGACCAACGTGGAGTAATATTTTGTTTCCTCGAAGAGTACACATTCAGACAAATTTTTGACATCAATTATGATAGTTTTGTATTGTCTTCTCCTGAGTGCCCTGCCAAGTTCTAGACCATATTGGCTTTCGAAACTAGATAGACGAATCCACTAGCCAATAGGACAAGAATAAGAAAGTACAAACGAAGAATCGGAACAAAGTAGCATGATGTTCAAAAAATAGAAAAATCACAAAGAATATGAGCAACGAATGAAAATATTTTAGTTTAACGTCCCATGATTACGCTCTTTAGTGGAATGAGAACGTAAGAGGAAACTGGGGTAGCTCGTGAAAACCCACCGGACACGGTATTGTGCACCACGAACTTACTTTAGCCGAAAATCGAACCAAGGACCCCACGCACCAAGGTAAGAGGTTTACCACTGAGCCACCGTGACCAATCCCTCAACAATATGAACACAAAATAAACAATTGTTAACAAACAGTTTCTATGAAACAGAAATGCGAAAGAGATCAAGGAAATGGTTCCTAGGTAATACTACTGAACAAAACAAGAAGTTTGAACATGGAATAAAAGCAGGAACAGAATTAAAGAATAAAAAAGAAAAACATTTAGAAAAAAATAAAACAATTGAAAGTTTTGTAAATGCTTTATCAAACATTTAGTGGGGGTATTTCACTCTACTTTCTAAAACATACTTAGAGATGTCCACGAGACATAGGTAGAGGCTGTCTCGTCTCAAAAATGCACCATGAATGTGATATTTCCGTTTGTATATATAAATATGATGTTAAAAAATAATGTATCCGTTTGTATTAATATACATCTCTGTCTCGTCTCGAAGCTCATCACGAAAATTATTTCTCGTCTCGTCTAGTGTACATAAAAAGCAGCAAACAAATGAAAATAAAGTTAGAGTATTTCGAAATGTGGATATGGAGAAGAACTGATAAAATTAGCTAAGGCGAACGAGAAACTAATGACGAAAGATTATCAGGTAAATAGTAGGGAGAAAAGGAAAAATTTTGGGGTGTAATCTAAAAGAGGAAACAGGATCCGTTTGGACGTTTTATCTGAGTAAGAATATGGCAGAAAGTACAGTGGAAGGAGAAAGAGGAAGAGGCGAAAGACTTCAACTAATGGACGGAAATAAAATGTATTGTTGCTACGTCAAGTTGGAAAAGTTAACCTGAACACGTAGTTCATGGTTGCTTATCAATTTGTGGCAAGTGACTTGTCAATAATGACAGAATGGATACCAATGATGATGATAATGATAATGATGAGTAGAGGAATAGACTGAGAATTAATGTTACTACTCATACAAGAGAACCGAATACTCTACGGATTCCCGCTTTTGAGTATTGTCTATTATTTAACGTACTTCAAATTTTAAATTTTGTCTTTCATGTGACTTAAATTTCAAAACTATATTTCATGTTCTTCAAATTTTAGAATTGTCTTTTACTTTCTCCAAATTTTAAATATTCGCTTTTATGTTCTCAAAACTTTAATATTGAATTTTAATATTCCTTTTATGTTCGCCAAATTTTAATATTGCCTTTTATGTTCTTCAAATTTAAGTACTGCCTTTTATGTTTCCTAAGTTTTATTATTGCTATGTTTTCCAAATTTTAAATATTGTCTTTGATGTTATTTAAACGGTAGTATTACCTTTTGTTTTCTAAATTTATCACTTGTCTTTTGTTTTCCAAATGTTGATATTGACTTTTATCTTATATTCTCCAAATTCTAAAATCTTTTATGTTTTCCAAATGTTAGTATTGTCTTTGACCTTTTGTTTTCCTAATTTTTGTATTGCCTTTTGTTTTCCAAATTTTGATATTATCATTCACTTTAGACTCTCAACATTTGAATGTCTTTTAGGTCCTCCAGATAATAATAATAATAATAATAATAATAATAATAATAATAATAATAATAATTATTATTATTATTATTATTATTATTATTATTATTATTATTATTATTATTATTACTTTATAGTTGTGTTGGAAGTAATAGAAATTGCCGCTAATTTTACTCTGATTGAAGCATATAAATAATAATATAACGTTATAAGTGTTTTTAATTCTTTGTATAAATAAAGAAAAAAATGAAACCATATCAACATTACTTACTAATAAACACACAAGTTGCTTTAATGTCATATAATTTAGTGTCAGATTTACCAACAATTAAAACAACATTACACTATAACACATTGTATGCACATCCTATCCATTCGATAAGTGACCTTAATATAAACATTTGCACGTGCCTCAGAAACCGTAACGATATTTATTATTCAAAGGAAAAAAAATCATTACCCAACTTCAAAACTACAAATACAGAAATTTCTACAAAATTTCAACATATTTTTTTCCCTTTAGAGGGAAGAGTTTGTACTTATTTTTTTAAAAATAAATTTTTAAAAAATAATATTTTTTGTGTGAGCAACACGCATCTTACACGTGTTACATATAGTTATAAACGTCCTTGATACAATTCAAATATATTATAAATGTATGAACATGAGCATGTAACTTTGTTGCACAATTATGATTATTATTAGGACAGTGATTCGTAACCTACGTGTGCCTCAAACCTACGGCCTTTAAAGGAAGTAAATTTATGAAGTTGACGACAAATTATGGTTACCCATGGAGATATTAATAATAGAATTAAGAATTATAGAGATATTAATATTGCCACAGATATCAATCATAGATTTATAGAGATATCAGCATTTCCACATATATCAATCATAGTTTTGAGATCTACATAGATATTAATCATAGCTCTTAAAGTTTCGTAGCCATCAGTGATCTAAGACTTAATGTATATTAATGGATTTCATTATTATTAATAAAAAAGTTATTCAATTACTAGTTAGTGTAGCTAGTGTTACACTTGAAACTCTTAAGTTTAAAAACAGTGAGTTTTTAGTAATAAGTATACACGATTCATTTATTGTACTTTTACAAATATGTCAAGGCTAAAACTGAAAGGGTTGTCCAGTTAAAGATATTGCCAAGTGACAGGTAAAAGTAAATGGTATTGCACATATATAGCAAAAGTATGTGTTATTGGTACTACTACAACTCTATGGCTACGAGTATGGATTTATTTAGATATCAGCCATAGACTTAAGATGTATAAAGATAGCAATCACATATTTAGGATTTTTATATGTATAATATATATATATATATATATATATATATATATATATATATATATATATATATATATATATATATATATATATATATATATATATGATAGATTTAAAACCAACATAGGTATCATTCATTTCTTTAAAACTTTTATGACCATTAATAATAGATTTAAGACTTATACAGTACTTAGATATTGATATTAAAAATACGAAAATATAACTGTAATAACTGTTACTTTTGCTTAATATATTACTACTGGTACTATCATCATTATTAAATTTTATTTTGGATTAAAAAATCCAATATATTTCAATAAAAAAGTTTCTTATACACCTTATATCTATAGAGCTACATACTGTGTAGTCAAACCCAAACTATCACTTAACTCAGCATGATGTGCTTATTCCATAGAAAATATGAAAACTCGATTTATTGGCGTTAAAAAATTTTGTGGCCCCTGACCCAAGATCCATGTGTGAATGCAAATTATTCAGTAGTGAGTGCAACGCCACACTTGTAGTAAATATATCTCAGTCTGCAACAACCAACTAAGTTTCAAAACTGTAACAATATTATTTGATAACAGACAAAATAAAAGGTGAGTTCTAGAAGAGTTTGTCTTAAAATGTGCAATTAATGTTTATGTGGGTAACACTGGATAGGTAGCAGGTGAATAACATCTAGTTGAGAAATACTGAGTATCAAGAAGTGATACAAAGCGAGAAGTTGTAATACTTGTTGGTTAAAAGCCGATTACTATCGATTATATCATAACTATCGAAGAAATACAGAATAAAAATATCCCATAGATACAATGCTTTCTCGTAATAACTGAAACAAGTGTAAAATTCGAAGAAAATTTGGTTTATAAATAATACAAAAATCGTTACTGGTAATCGATCTTGTTCTATGAACAGGATGAAATACACATCTAAATTCTGCATAGATAACAATCATGGACTTAAGATTTATTTAGATTTCAATCATAGATTTAAGATTAACATAGATAGATGTGGGCCGCATATATCCCATGCTCTTTTGATACCTGCGTGAGAATCAACAGTGAGTGAGCGCTTTCCAGTAGGAAATACAGTATTACAACACAACTAGTCTAACTACTTTGCTTTCTATCTATTTTCAATTGGATGTTTTCATATTTATTCAATAAATGGACAACAACACCATGCGGTTAAGATCAGTCATTGATACATTGCTTATCTTTTTGTTTTCTTTATGTTAGGTTAATGGAAAATAGTATTTCAAAATAGTTGATCTCTGTTGGTTCACATAGGAAAAAACGCGAAAATTTTGACAACCCAAAGTGTTCTATGGACTGATTACTTTGGGGAAAGAGAGTTTAACATCCCTTTATGGAATCTATATCCGTCAATCTACTGTTTAATATGAACTCTGACCCTCATATGTATTCAACAAAGCTCAAATCCATCATTATAAGCATCTCAAAGTATACATCCTAACCACGTGACAAATCTGACAGAAGGTGGTTTATTAATGTTTATTGTACTGATTACCCACCAATGGATGAATACTTGAAGCTAATAATGTGGCTTCTTGCATAACATTTTAAGCAATACTAATATCTTTCTTATTAAGTTCTCCAACTTGTATTGTATACGGTAATCAGTATTCTATACAAAACGCGTTTCAATTTGAAAAATAAAAAAAATCCTATATCCAGTATGAGTACATGTGTGTTGATGACGCATCAAAGATACATCATACGAATATTACGTCATCAAAAGGAAAGATTATAGGGAAGTTAAAGAAGGTAAATGCCATCGTATGTGATGTATAAAGCTGGAACTATACAGCTTACACACAATAATGCTATCATACTTTACTCAAGTGAAATAGTTGGTGATGCATCTATATACTTTTCAATCAAATACCACGAATATGGTCTCCGGTGGGGGGCGAATCTATTACTTTTTTAAAATATACTTTTCCCTGTCAAGATTTCAGTTTCTTGATATTATAAGAAGTTAAGAATGTCTCATAATTAGAGCAGTGGTCCCAAACATTTCTCTGTCTGATAATTTACTTTGCTGAACATCCATAGTATCGCAATGTGCTTAGGTTAGGTTAGCTTATAGCTTAGCATTGCTGTTTGTCGTTGCAAGAGTTGACTGGTATGGTCTGTCTCAAAATTGATTTTTAGCTTATTATTTAAATCCATCATATGAAGTCCAGACTTTTAGGTCTTCTGGGTAACATAAAATTTATTTATAAAGTTTCGCAACCCACCGCATGGGGCTGCTCGACACACTGGTTGAGAAATGTTGTATTAAATGTATATTAATTGATGTTTGCGAGTAAACATATCTACATAATACAGTCATATTTATTCAACTTTAGTATAATAGTATTTCCGAGATCTGCATACTAGATCCTCTAGCTTCTTGATTTCGTTCCGTATTGAACTACAATAGAATGGAAAAAGTTACATTTATTTTCGCAAGTTATCAGTATTTCCATCTGGCTGCTACAGGGAAATGAATGTCTCAGCATTCAAATATTCCAATAAAATAATTATCCAAATAATTGTTCATAAAGTTCTATTTGAATAATTAAATAATCATTGAGATAAGCGTCAATCACGATAACAGAGTAATTCCAATAAAATTAGATAGAGACTAATTATATAGATAGAGCCCTAAAGGATACCCACGAAGATAAGAAGACATACGAAAGGATGGATAGAAATTACAAGGAACTATAAAACCACACACACACCAAACATATATAAGCAAAACATATGTATAAATGCACTACACCGAGAAACGAATCAATATAACGCACTCTACAAGAGTATATTTTTAGCAAGATACAAAGATATGCATTATATGTTATGCTTGAAACTTAAATTTTTGTCTTAATATTATGTCTGCTTTGATTGTTTTAAGCAGATTAGCATATCACTCCGAGTGAAGTTTGTGCCTTATGTGTACATTTTGTGTAACAAAAGCTTATGTAACTTAATTCAACACAGCACAGCTGTTCTTTAAAAAAAAAAAAAAAAAAATACTAAAAGTGTATATGTTTCTCGAAAATTTACAGTGTCTTTTATTGTTATTGGTAGATTTATTTGAATGTTACACCAATGTGGTTCTCATTTTCTTTTCCTATTCTCATACCTCCATATATTTAAAGATAATACTAATAAAAATAAAAGGAGCAATATTTTTTTTAAAAAATATGTTTGTTGCCAGTGTTGCCAAGTGTATCGACTCGTGACCAAAAAAAATTATTTAAAAAGCTGGGGACTGGGGAGAGGAAAAGTCAAGCAGTGTGCGAAAGTGGGGACAGGAAGAAAGAATCACATATGCAATGCAATTATACGATCTGTCGGCCAGTTAGTAAGAGTGGGGTAAGGGGGGAGGTTGTGTGTGTGTGTGTGTGTGTCTCTCTCTCTCTCTCTCTTGGTGGAGGGAGAGAGAGAGAGAGAGATGTAGGGCCATGCATACATTCGTTAAGCCTGTTTTTCCTTTCTGTCTTTCTTTTGCTTTTAAAAATCATGTAACACTTCAAAGCAGATAATGGACTTATTTTTCAACGTTAATCATTGCCATAAAACTTCATTTATCGCCAAGTGAGCGCTTTCTGAAGAAGGTAAAAAAGAAAAAAAAAAGTACTGTTCGGTAGGTAGTCTTTTAAAATGCGTACTTAATAGTGCGAATTATACGAGGTTGGTATGATAACAATACTAAGTGGAATGGAGAGGGAATACGAGCGACCTCTGCTCAGATTAAAAACAAGATACAATTAGTATCCCTCTCCACCCCCATTTCTTTCTAAGCCTTTTAAATAGTGCTTCCCGCAATTATTATTATTACTACTACTATTATTATTATTATTATTATTAATCTCAGTATTTTTAATGTTCCTTTCTTTTGAACTTGCTACCGATTATCTCTTGTTTCGATCCGTTACGTCAATTTCCTTCTACACTACATACACATAACCATGAATATTAATTAATAATAATAATTAAAAGAAATTAAAGCTCTTTGTCCACGAAGGGTTAGGGCAGTTCCACACGGTGGTGGATGATCAGTGCATCGATCTAGTTACTCATTAATTTCATTATTTTTATCTTTTCTTTTATAGATCAAAGTTCAGTACCTTGTAAATCAAATACCTTTTTAGTTAACTCTAGTTAAAAATAAAATAATTACTGTATGTCATAATTGAGTGAACAATAATATTTATTCAAGTATCTTTAAAGCTATTATTCTTGAATATTCGTCCCTGACGTAATTTTCATGGTTACACAAACATTCGTCATTCGTTGAATATTACGTCGAATATTCGTCATTCGAATAACTAATTCCATTATTTTTAGGGTTTCATTCTAATATTAGAATATTTATCATTCGAATAATTATTCCATTATTTTAGGCTTTTATTCGAATATTCGTCACTCGAATAACTATTCGATTATTTTTAGGCTTTTATTCGAATATTATAATATTCATCATTCGAATAATTAATCGAATATAAGAATATTTGTCATTCGAATAATTATTCGATTATTTTTAGGGTTTTACTCGAATATCCGAATATCCGTCATTCGAATAATTATTAGATTATTTTTAGACTTTTATTTGAATATACGAATATTCGTCATTCGAATAATTATTCGATTTTTTTATATTTTCACTTGAATACCGGTCATTATTTTGAATATTTTTATGCTGTTACTCAACTATTCGTTTCTAATATTCGAATAATTATTCGTGTAATAATTCAAATGATGACTCATTATTCGAATAATTACTCATTATCGTTATTATACATTAAAATTTTAATAACAGTAATCCATACCATTTATAAAGAATACATGGCTTTTAAAACAAAAGTGAGTATCCAGGACCTTTTGAACAAGATTTTGCGTAGTAGCTCGTACAGTCAGCGACAAAAATTCTTTGCACTTGCTAAAATTTATTTTGGAATTAATGGTGGTATGGCTGAAACGTACAACGGTAGTATGGTTGGAACGAACAGAAAATTACATTGTTTTTAATTTACTGAAAACTGTACTCAAATTGTGCTTCCATTCTGAAGTTATTTACGAAACTAATTTCATCAAACGGGAAGAACTTTTGTCGCTGACTGTACACTTATCATGAAAAGTATATACCTTCTCCACGTATTCTATTACAGTAGGGATACGCACGAGACAAGATTTGTGGCTGTCTCGTCTCGAAATTGTGCTGTAAAAGTGATGTCTCGTCTCGAAAAATGTATATTTCTCTATTGGAAGAGTCGTGTCTTGACTCGAATTTTGTCAATGTTCGATTCCCGGCGGGAGCTCATGTGGTTCGGATTCCACGTTAATCAGTAGGTCCACGTCTCATATAGCCTCGCTGCTGAACGGGACGCTAAACTAAAATCAACTCAACTCAACTCGAATTTTGTCAGGAAAATCTTGTTTCGACTCGTCTCGTGCGCATCCCTATATTACAGTAAGTTTCTAATGAATTTACTAATGTAAGCATACTTTCATTTGACGTGGAGAGGACATAGTGCAGTGGTACTCAACCTATTATGACTAACGACACAGTTTACCCAACGGACACGATTAGCGATACTCTTACTTGATTCTTTATTTATAATAATGATAATATACATTGTAGTAGTGTTAACACTATAAGTTTCTATCAAGTACTGCTTCTACGTAATACTGAGCACTGTTAGTACTGCTGGAGGCACTGGCTGGTATAAGTCTGCCTCAAAATTGACTGTAAGTAATGATTAAATGCTTTTTGATTTCCAAATTCTAAAACTTCACGATACATCTTATGGGCCTACGTGACATACCGGTTGGGGACCACTGAGTTAGTGAACCTAGATAGTGCTATGTAAAATACTGGAAACTACTCTCAAGAGCCTACTTTCTTCCGAAATTATTGAGTAAAGAACACGTAGATGAGAAGTGTACACTTTTTCCACTGGCTGTACAGTTTAGATAACAAAAAACTTACAAAAAGAAAAGAAAAAAGAAGAAAGAAAAAATAAGAAAGAAAAAATAGTTACACTTTACAGGAATGTTCGGTAACAGTACGTAATAGTGATTATGATATATGCACTTTGAAAAAAGAGGTAAGAAAAAACTAGATCTAGCTTTTTTTTAAAGGAAGTATCTTTTGCCGTGAAGTTTGTCTACAAAATGTGTCCATACACAAATAATACAATATAATATATAATATTCATAACCAGTAAAACAACTTTTGCGCCAGTTAGATAACATCTGCTGGTATGTGTATGACAGTGAAAAGAGAAAAGAAAATAAAATAAAAGAAAAAAAGCAACAGGATTAGGGCCAATACCTATGACAAAGACAGTAAGGTAAAAAAAAAAAAAAAAAGGTACGACAAGGAAATAGTTCCATAATACAAAAAGACAAATTGCTCTTTTGTGTGTGTGTTATATAGTGTTTCGTAATGTGCTTAATTCTTTCGTTTTAGTATATTCTGTATTGGTAACCTAAGTTCCTGCTACAAAAAATCAAAGTAAATAAATTTTAAAATAGTGTTTGGATATTGTAAAGATCGTTTTTAAAAAAAGAATACTGTTATACTTTATAAAAAAGAATTCTGTAATAGTTTTTAAAAAAGAATTCTGTAAATTGCATTTATTGTATAATGATTGAAGAATGAATTGATTTGTAAGATTCTAATTCATTATTACTCAGATATATTACTAAACCTAATTTTCAATGTATCCTTCTATTCCAACTCCTTAATTATAAGATCTCTATATACCTTTCTGGTGAAAAAAAACTGGATACCATATCCCGGTTATGTTGCCTTAGTGATCCTACCGCGGCGCTTATCAGTCTTTTTTATTTTTCAGTTCTTTGCGCCCTCTGTAATTTTATATATATATATATATATATATATATATATATATATATATATATATATATATATATATATATATATATATATATATTAGTATTGTTCTATTCCCCCTGGGGACACTAGGTTGAAAAAGTGTAAAAAATTCCAGGTAATCGTTGATATCAGAGAAGTCATTCGCCAGGACTTTTTGAACAAGACTATACATACTGAGCTAGAACTTTCCTATACTCCCACTGAGAATCGAACTTCGGTTTTCTTGGTAATACTAGTCATGTTGCCCCTAGCTCAGTTTCTTTTTTCTTTTACACACATTACTAGAAACTTGTCGTTATTTACGTCGTTATTTATGACATAATACGCATTTCCGTCAGACCTACAATTTTTCGAAAGCAGCTAATTTTTACATTGCCTTCTTGCATGTTTAACCGTAACGCATTTTGCCTTATAGGCAAATCGGCTTTTCTTTACCTTAGTTTTTTTTTCTTCTTTTAAACTTAAGCAACATCGATTTTTAATTTTGTTCTACCAAAGAGAGAATAGCATTAAGGAAACCAAGAATCATTTACACTTAACAGGTAGAGTAAGTGGAACTTTAAAGAAAAAAGCCGCGACTCAAGAAAATAAGAATAAGAGTCAAAATGCCGAAGTCCAGTTGTAGCTTCCGTGTTAGCATACTGTGTATTACGACAAGATATGATCTTAAGCAACTACATACATTATCATATGTTAACGGTCATATATACATCTTGTGTATTCCTCTTACATTGCATATTCTTCATTACAACTATCTTCTTATGTAAGGTTAAAAAAAAAAAAAAAAAAGATTCGACGTTCGGTTCTATTGACTTGAAACAATTACACTTACAGAATAAGTTTCCATAGAAATAACAGCAAGATTCATAACTATTTTTTGCTTCTTAAGATAGGGTGACCATACGTCCTATTTTTAACGAGATTGTCCCTTTTTTCAGCACTGTCGGATCTAGAAGGTAAGAACTGCAGGGGGGGGGGAAGGGGGGGAAGCAGTCAGAACCTAGACTATGATAGGTATATCGTGAATAGCTTTAATTATTTTTGTTACTCGAAAAACTGGAGGGCTAGGTCCCCCGGCACCGTGCTAGATCCGCCAGTTTTCCAGAAAGTCGTCAGATGTCTCGAGAAAAATGCAAACAGTATACAAAAAATATTTTTTTAAAAAGCGTCTTGTTTCAAGCTTGAGATTACATAGTATAATTTTTACATATTCTTAAACCCCATAATTGAGCCTTCGTTCGAAAAGATTTAAAGTTTTGGAAAAAAATAGCTAAAAAATTTTCGAACAGACTGCTCTGTAGTAAATTCCATGTTTCGATAACCTTCCGTGAGTAGATAATCGAATGTCACTTCTCTCTCTCATTGGCGTGAGTAATGAGATAACAGTGATTATACCTAGGTGAATTATCAAATTTGTAATTGATTCAGAAACGTGCCAAACGTTTTAGTTTCTTATCAATGAGCTGTAAATTAATATATATTCTTATTACGTAATAGAAATATCCGAAGTAGATATTCGAGTCCATCAACTGAGCACTATTTCCCATATTTTCCCTGTTTGATTGTCTGTCACTTGTGCAACCTTGAAAAACTCTATAATTCTTCCCGCTGGTCTAGTGACTGATGAGTATACCTCTGTTGCAGGTACTCGCTGGTTCGATTCCCGGTGGGAGAGCACAAAAAATAAATTTCACAATTATTCACTTTCATTAAGCATTTGTTTTCTTTAGTCGAAAGGACATAACCATGGGACATTTTAAAAAAATTCAAAGAACTCTCTTTTCAAAGGAGAACCTTAGGAACAAGTACGTCTGTTGTGTTTTTTGCTTATGTTTCTAACCTGTAAACGGTATTTTAAAGAATCGGTTCACTGCAACTTTGAGACAAAATATAAACTCAGTGCAGTATTATCAGGATTATGGTCCCCTGGGCAAGTGCTGAGGCCCCTCTTAGCAAGTGACCATTATGACCATGTGTTAAGATGACTCTGACATAACTTAAATGAAAATCAAATCTGACTAAAACTGACACTTATTATTACTAATCTGTGTTACAGTTTCGGCAACAAATGATTGCCTTAAAATCTGACTAAAGCCAACGTTTATTATTATTAATCTGTGTACTGTGATTTAATTTCGACAATAGATGATTGTCTTAAAATCTGACTAGAGTCAATACTTATTATTACTAATCTGTGTTACAGTTTCAGCAATAGATGATTGCCTTCACCAGACACAATGACATATTGCCGAAATTATAACGCAGATTAGTAATGATAAGTGTTGACTCTAGTCAGATTTTAAGGCAATCATCTATTGTCGAAACTAAAACACAGTACACAGATCAATAATAATAAATGTTGGCTTTAGTCAGATTTTTAAGGCAATCATTTGTTGCCGAAACTGTAACACAGATCAGTAATAATAAATGTTGGCTTTAGTCAGATTTTAAGGAAATCATTTGATGCCGAAACTGTAACACAGATCAGTAATAATAAATGTTGGATTTAGTCAGATTTTAAGGCAATCATTTGTTGCCGAAACTGTAACACAGATCAGTAATAATAAATGTTGGCTTTAGTCAGATTTTAAGGCAATCATTTGTTGCCGAAACTGTAACACAGATCAGTAATAATAAATGTTGGATTTAGTCAGATTTTAAGGCAATCATTTGTTGCCGAAACTGTAACACAAATCAGTAATAATAAAAGTTGGCTTTAGTCAGATTTCAAAGCAACCGTGTATAGCAGAAAATATAACAAAAATTAATAATAATAAGTATTGGCTTTAGTCAGATTTTAAGGCAATCATTTGTTGCCTCAACTGTAACAGAGATCAGTAATAATAAATGTTGGATTTAGTCAGATTTTAAGGCAATCATTTGTTGCCGAAACTGCAACACAGATCAGTAATAATAAAAGTTGGCTTTAGTCAGATTTCAAAGCAACCGTGTATAGCAGAAAATATAACAAAAATTAATAATAATAAGTATTGGCTTTAGTCAGATTTTAAGGCAATCATTTGTTTGCGAAACTGTAAGAGAGATCAATAATAATAAATGTTGGCTTTAGTCAGATTTTTAAGGCAATCATTTGTTGCCGAAACTGTAACACAGATCAGTAATAATAAATGTTGGATTTGTTAGATTTTAAGACAATCATCTATTGTCGAAACTAAAACACAGTACACAGATCAATAATAATAAATGTTGGCTTTAGTCAGATTTTTAAGGCAATCATTTGTTGCCGAAACTGTAAAACAGATTAGTAATATCATAATAAGTGTTTATTTTGGCCAAATTTGACTTATATTTAAGTTACGAATTATAGAATATTTTTTGTGCATAGTTTCATGATTTTTTTAATCAACTGGGCATGGATAAACGGATAGTGCTATTTTCGTTTCGTAATAGAAAGGTCTTGGGCTTAAATCCTTCTCCAGACCCGTTAATCTTCCGCAAGCCTAAAACAAGATGACTTCTATAGTAATCTGCACTTACTAAAGTAAATTTTACGATACATTGTATATACAAAAAAAGAGTTTTCAGTTCCCAAAGAAATTTAGATTCTGTTAATACTGTACTTCTTTAGTAGCTTCAAACATAAGCTCAGGTGAAGTTCCTTCCGAAATTCTTTACCACATTTTCATTGACAATTGTTTCCAGTGCTTAGAAAAAATCCGCAATCGTATTAGAAATTTATCATTAGTAAATTAATGAAATTAATTAATTAATTAACATGCCACTGGGTATATTTTTTCACTTATGCCACAAGGCAGAACTATACAGAAGGAACGAAATATTGTAACCATGCATTTTTTAACATTGCTTGGTTTTTATTTAATAAAAGAGAGAAAAAGAAGACTAGCGCCCTTATATTCTTGTGCGTGTCCAAGTCATTGTGTGTATGTGCAAGGTGCGTGTATGTATATTTGTGCGTGTCAAAATAAGTGAATGTCCCCAAAAGTGTATGTGTGTGTGTGTGTGTGAGAGAGAGAGAGAGAGAGAGAGAGAATGGAGAGAAGAAAGATAGAAAGAAGTAAGTTTTTTTTTTAAATTTGAATGACTGAGTGACAAGAATATATATATATATATATACAATATGCAGGTCTTCTCGACATCTCTGTTATAGAACCCTACGACCTTGAGTCAGTTCAGAAGCGTTTGTACTCCAAATATAAAGTTTCCCCCCACTTTCTTTCTTTTAAAAGATAAGTACAATGTATCGCGTGAGTACGCATACTAGAAGGGGAGAGAGCAAACAGGCAAAAAGAAACAGTAGTTAGTTTAAGAAACAATGAGTACACAGGTTTACAAAACGAACTACGTATAAGTTGCTCTCTGCTAGAAGGAACACAAAAAGAGGGTTGAAAATTAAATTTAAAAAATTAAATTAAAAAAAATATTTCTGCTTTACTTAAATTTTACGAAGTTATATGTGATTAGGCTATGGGTGGTTTAAAACATGAACCGGGTGGTTTAAAACATTTTGTACAGACTTGTTTTTCTTTTTTTTTAAATATCCACCCACTTCTTGTTGAAACACCCTGTATTCTAAACGATAAATAGAATTAAATAAAATGTGAATTTTCTTTGCATGACTAAAATCACTGCTTGTATCATAATGTAAAGTTGGATGATAATATCGGCATGGTTATCGTATAGTATTAATTTTTAGATTTACTAAAAAAAAATCGTTCTTGTCATTTTTCTCGAGAACTACGCATGATTGAATTGTACTCACTAATATGATTTCGTTTAACTCATTAAAACCTATTTGCTTATATATATTTTTCAATTTGGACATATTTGTTTTGTTTCTTTGTCAATAATAGTGTAGAATTTGAAATATTAGTTAAGAAATGATATAAAGATGTACGTACATTTACATACACTAACATATGAAATAATAATAATAATAATAATAATAATAATAATAATAATAATAATAATAATAATAATAATAATAATATAAAAATGCATATTCTAATATTATAATCATATATATGTAATACTATTAATACTAGGTCAAATTACTATACAGCCATAGAAATGGTTGTTAAATGGTTTGAATGACACAACTACATATCCCGTTTTCATATTTTAAAAAAATCGCCCCTAACGTAAGCCTTTCAGCCCGTCAGCAAATTGCCTGCACACTAGCGACATCTCTTGAGGGTTAGCGAGAAGATGGCAAAGCTAGCGACAACTATTGGTATGATTGTGAAGTATTAGAGAGTAGCGTGTCTAACAATTTGAGTAAATCTTGCGTTTACTCTAATAAGAACTAAGAATATCTACAGGTAAAATATTTTAAAGTAGATGTTACCGCTTATGCAACATCTACTTTGACCTGCAATATTTGAAATTTGCAATATTAGCATTAGTAACAAACTGAGATGTTTTAGTTTTATAAAACAAGGTAATGCAAATCTATTTTGGAAAAGCGAAAGATATTTAACTAGGTTATTGAAAAAGAAGTAAGTACAGCTACAGTTACAATTCTAGTTCATTTTAAAGAAAACAGGAAAACAATTTCTCATATAAATCCAGGGCTAAAAGCGAAAACGGCGTGGGTATTCAATATCCAGGGCTAAAGGTATAAACGACGTAGGTACTCAACATTCAGGGCTAAAGGCAAAAACGGTGTAGGTACTAAACATCCAGGGCTAAAAGCAGAAACGGCGTAGGTACTCAACATCCAAGACAAAAAGCAAAACCAGCGTAGGTACTCAACAGTAAGGGCTAAGAACAAAAACGGCATAAGTACTCAACATCCAGGGCTAAAACAAGAATGGCGTAGATAGAATACTCAACAACCAGGACAAAAGGCGAAAACGGCTTAGGTACTCAACATCCAGGGCTAAAAGTAAAAACGACGTAGGTACTCGAACACTGCTGAAATCGCCTTACACCTAGGTACATATGTTACAGAGAATGCTTTTGATGCGAAAAACGTTGAACGGTATAACAAAATTGAACTATGACATGAGAAATTGAAGATGTATAGGAAGTGCATGGTGTGTACATTTTCCTACATATTGTATATGACTGAGTGTGTGTGAACCTTGAATGAGATAACAATCTGTTTATCCAAACAATTTCTACCATTCTCCTTTTACCATTTTTTCCTGTTTCTGTATTGTTTTATCTTTTATCTTCCAGCGTATCTCCTGGATGTATCCTTGGCCTTTAAGGTGATCGCGTGTGCCATTGTCAACGCCATAGCTTAAGAAATAGACAGAAGATAACTATTAATATAAAGAGGAAAACTTCTTAAATCTACAACCGCGCAAATCGAAAAAAATAACTTAGTGAAAATATGAATACAATTTCTTATTCTACAGTAATAAGGTAGGTTTGTATCTACAAATACGGATCAGGCTAGTATTGATACTATTAATCGAATATCGTTATTCGATTAAATATTTTATTCGGAGAGTTGATTATTCGAATATTAGAGGAATCGATTACAAGATTAGAGGAACACACAAAATCCATTTCGGTGTTGCTATATTATATCAAACACATTTTGGTACTTGTAGTCTGGCTTTCCCTAATAGGACCGTATTTTCAGTGATCTGGAGATCCACCAAAAAAAAACCTACTAATACCCTCTTTCTTTCCTTACGCGCTTACACTTCAAAAAATCCCATCTTTTCTACAGCATAAGGTTCAAAGACACTACTTATACATTACTTCAAGATTCTACGCCTAATTGAGTCAGTTAATGCAGAGAGGGCCACAATCAAACAAACCTAGTTGGGAGAAAAATAAGAAAAACATTGCAGTTTTGAAACTATAAAATCAAAATGAACCATTTTTTTTTTCGTGTAGATAACAACTACATTCATCGAATGCTGTATAGGAAAATTATTCTTATGTTCTTGCCAAGGTACAAAAAAAAAAAAAAAAAAAAAATCTGCTGTGGACTGAAGCCTTTTTTGCATGTAAAAATTATAGACGAAGCCCTGTATGCATGGAATTTTATTTAGTTATTATTTTTTGTTCTTTTTTTTTAAAAAAAAGCAACACAAAATTGTGTTAAGATGTTTTCCGCCAGGTTCCAGATGTTGCAGGTCAACCAACCGAATGGAATGAAATCAATAGCTATTGCCATTAACATATAAAACAAATATAGTTCTCCAATCAAAGAGGACTTCAGTCACTGACTCAAGCCCATACTGCATAGAATAATCGAAGTTGACATATCTGTTCATTAAATATTAGATCAATGAACTTGTTATGAATGGAAACATACAGTATCTGTACCCAATAGGAACAGAAATCCGATGTTAACTCAATTTTGCCATTTTGGTGACTGACCCTCTTTTGCAAGAACTAATTCAATTGTTCCGAAGATAGGCCTAAGTGACTCATTTATGACTTAATATGCTCAATCAGTGCTCTATATATAGATTGACTTAATATGCTAAATACGCCACTGTGCTCAATGCTTTCAAATGATAAAGAGAGTAAAGGAAGGAGTAGACGTTTTAGAAACCTCAATACCGACCTTGGAAAACAATACCAAACCGAATCCAGGAAAATTCATTACAATTTCTTCTTTTAAATTTTGCTCAATAAATATCATTACCTGAATATGTTTTTTAAATTATGACTTTATTCTCCATAATGTTAACATAAAGATCCAAATAAACATGGGCATGTGTTAATAAAATTATTATCGTTTACACTAAGGTGCTAAATACAGCAATTTAGCATACTGTAATGTTCATATTTTAATATTTTAAAAGCAGTAATGAAGACGACAACGCAAAAAACTAAAATGTAACTTATTCATTCTGAATAAATATTGCCTTCTTTTCCCTCAAATAGAAGAAAACAAGTGACTTTCTGCAAGAGCAACCAATGGAAATTAAAAGAAGAGAACAGAAAAGAGAAAGAAACAAAAAGAAAAACAAGTGCCACACACGAAGTTTATATATAGCAAACACGTACTAACAAACAATGTCAAATGTAAGGGTAAATTCTATATTAGCACACACACATATATATCCTACACTTCTATTATTACCTTCTGTCCTACCTGCAAGATTTCAATATCATAAAATTACATTAATTTATTTTATTTATTCAAATAAGTTGTAGTTTGCATTGTCCTCTTATATATTCGTAGTGCGCATAGTTTCGGGCTAAATTATCGATGTGGTTATACAATTTTCGATTTTGACTGAGCATGATGTACTATAAAGTAATTCGGGAATCTCTACTTAAATTGAGATGTGGTGAACTTCGGTCTTTTAGAAAATCTAGAAAAATATATAACTGATGAGAGTCATTCTATTAGACATGAATAATCTGGTCGGACTTATTAATTCCTGGGGTCAAAAATGTCTATCCATCATCTGAAGGATGGTCAACAATTGCTGCATTGCTGCAACTTAATTAGATTTACAGGGGATTCCAAGATTCATTATACCTGCATATTTATCAAGACCCATAGTAGTGCCGAAGAGTTACTTGGCTAATCTGTCAAGATTGGCAGATGCCCAAGAGTTGTTTTGCTAATTTATCTAGATTGGCAGATGCCCAAAAGTTGTTTCGTTAATTTAACTATATTGGCAGATGCCCAAGAGTTGTTTTGCTAATTTATCTAGATTGGCAGATGCCCAAGAGTTGTTTCTCTAATTTATCTATATTGACAGATGCCCAAGACTTGCTTTGCTAACTTATCAATATTGGCAGATGCCCAAGAGTTGTTTCGCTAATTTACCTATATTGACCGGATGCCCAAGAGTTGTTCTGCTAATTTATCTAGATTGGCAGATGCTCAATTGTCGTTTCGATTATTTATCTATATTGACCGGATGCCCAAGAGTTGTTCTGCTAATTTATCTAGATTGGAAGATGCTCAATTGTCGTTTCGATAATTTATCTAGAGTGCCCGACTTGTTTTGCTACTTTATCTAGGTTGACAAATGCCCAAGAGTTTTGCTAACCTGTCTAGCCTGGCAGATGCCCAAGAGTTGTTTCGTTAATTTATCTAGATTGGTAGATGCCGAAGAGTTGTTTTGCTAATTTATCTAGGTTCCAGATGCCCAATTTCTTTTTTAAAAAAAACTAACTAAATTACACTCAAGAAATGCAAGAATACTAATAATTCAACTAGCCTATCTAGCAGTACTGTTAAAATTCAAATAATTCAGTATTCGAATATGCGAATAATGAATTCTTTTAGTACTCGTTATTAGAACGTTCCAATAAAATTCATTATTCGAACAAACCATTATCTGAATAACGAATAATTATTTGCTTTAATTTTTCCAACATTTAAAACGAATGTTTTGAAAATTAGCACAAAAAACATTCGAATAATTTTAACAATAGTAATATCTAATATTTTTATTCGAATAAAATTTAATTATTTATAGCTTAATAATAATAATATTTTTCCTCTACCTTGTTCTTGCCTTTAATACTGTGATTTTGCAAATGAGTCCGTGACAAAAGAAGGATCATTTAAGAACTAAGTTAAATATATTTTAACAAGATTAAAGATAGCGCCGATGATAAATGAAATTCTAAAAGTAGACTTTTTTATCTAATATATTTATATATTTTTCTTCCAACCACCACGAAGTCACTTCGTGTGAGAATTCCACTCAAGAAATATTAATATACAGAGAATAATATATTATTAAGAGTCGTAGAGTGTATAGTATATATAGTCTAGAGGAAGCATTATCTTGATTAAAGATCCAAGTGAAGATAAAGGAGAAAAGAAATGCATTAAGCCGTAAAATTATCACCTAACACGATTTTATTAGCAAACACAAAAGGTGAGTGAATAAAGCTATGCTGATGGTATATGACTCAAATGCTGCACGGAACACAAAAGGTTTTAAATCGGAAGTGTAAGAGATAATAAAAAAATAAATCTTAAGAAGTGTTAGTGACATTAAAAAGCTGAGACTGAGGATGGTAACTCTGCGTCGGGGTTTCGAAATTTTGGGACAACTCTATTTTTAAAAAATGTATTTTTCTCCTTGTATCTCTTCAGATCTTCACGATATTCCAATATGTCGTTGGGAGTCAGCGGTGGTCACTGACTCAATCCCAGACCATCTGAGTTTACGGTAGACTAAATCATGTCCAATGATTTTCTATCGGTGTTCTCCCATTTCCTCGTATATTTTCATTCCACCCTTTATTTAATAATCTTTTACTTTTAGCAACTATTCTTCTTTAACCTACAAGGCATATTCGTGCTATGTAAAACTAAAAAAAAAAAAAAGAAATCATTTCATTTTTCAAGACTCCACACCATACAGGTTGGTAAACACTACTTTTTAACATTATTTAAATGTATAAGAAGCAAGACATCATAGTATCATGTCTAAAACAAGTTAGAAAGTGATAATAAAGTTTGTGACTAGCTACGACCCCAATAACTTCTAGAAGTGACGTGGCATTTCTAGTTTTTGTCTAATGGCACTCAGAGCCATGAGTGATCACTACAAGATAAAAACTACACTCGCTCGTAAGTAACTTTAGACATATATATTCGTTTGTCGATAAGCATTTTTCTTTTGTAAATAGCTTTAAAAACAAGTTGACAAATCTAAGTAATTATATATATATATATAAGCAACAGGGAAAATAATAAATTTTTGTTCACCAGATTTGCCTACGAGATACAAGAGTTACGGCTGCCTCATCTCAAAAAGACGTTGTAGATGTCTCACTGTGTTTCTATTAGAAGAGATCCACTTAGTCTCGTATCTCGTCACACGAAATCTATCTCGTCTCGTGACCAACCTTATTTTTAACCTCCATCTCCCCCCCCCCCCCCATCCAGAAAAAAACTATAGTTATGCACTGTTCTATGCAATATCAACAACATATGGTTATCAATCTCATTAAAGGGAGTCTTTCTTTAGATAAGTAATGTGAATTTGGTTACAAACAGTCTTGCAGATGTTAATAGGAAGAACTAGAAAGTCATATTCTTACAGTTCTTTATGTTGACAGCTAGACTTAAGCGACATTTCACAATAGCATCTGCCTTTCACAGCTGTTATGCAACCCAACATCCGTTGCTGTCATTTGGGTTGCCTATACAAAAGGAGATAAACTTACAAAGCTCCATATTTTCTTTCTTTATAATACAAACACGTTAACAGTTTACTAACTATAATTTTGACAGAAATACTAGTTATTATTATTATTATTATTATTATTATTATTATTATTATTATTATTATTATTATTATTATTATTATTATTATTATTATTATTATTATTGGTAGTAATAGTAGTAAATTGACAACGCTCTTGCCACACCACGGTAGTACAGAAGTTTTCGTGAGATAGTCGATCAGCAACTGGTCTAGTACACTGGCTGGATGATCATTGTGGAAAATCAGATGGTATTGCCGCTGTAGGGTTCACAACCATCGTGAATAAAATAGTGGAGCTACTTCAATAAGTAAACGAAAAAAAATAGATGGAAATAGTAGGAAAAGTAAGTGAACGGTACATATCGAAATATCACGCTCTGGATTGTCTACAAAACATCTGATATAACTGCTCAAACTATTATAAGTTACGATACATGTTCTTGAACAAACACAGACTGTGAATAAATAAATATACCTAAACAAACAGGAAAAGAGAAATAAATCTTGGCAAATACTAGACATCTGACACCTAAAGAAGATTTCAACTAGAGAATGGAAAAGTAAAGTAGCGTGAAAAGCCTACGATATACAACTTAACTCTGTCACTTCTATTTTATATTGGAACTGAATACTTTTAAAGATAATTTCTTCATGGTTTATGGATTACCAAATACTGCAATTTTACGCAAGTGATACATGTTCAACACATAGGTTTCTAAAAGCAACTATTACAGATGTTCACGAATGAAGTTTATAATTTAAATTTTTCTTTAGTGGTTATCTCCCGTAAAGAAACACTAAGAAAATCAAACCTGAGACTTCATTAAAAAAGAATACCAGCACGCATAGTATCATTCACATGTTTTCGTTACAGTGATCTGTATTAAACGTAATCATTTCCCTCCCCCGCTCTCTGTTTATAGATAGAATTACTTATTAGTATTCATTTTTGTATAGTAATATGAGTAGTAATAGTAGTAAAATATGGCTCGTGTAGTGAGCGTGATCAAAGTTCGACTCTCGAGAAGCGCACAGACTTTTGAGTGTTCCATGTTGAGTACCGTGAGGCAGTTGAGGAGCTGTTTGAATTCAGAGGTAGCGAACTTTGGACTAGAAAAGCAGAAATATATGCTAATGAACAATAACATGCTGACCACACATCATTTAAATACAAGTAATACGTCCAAACATACTTCTTCATAGGTTACAACTTAAGAGAATAATAGTAATCATAGTAATTTACTAGCATTTTCCCCCTTTCTTTCTATTCGTGATATAAGACCTTCCGCCGGCCGACCTACACACATACGGTACAATTGTTCACGTTTCCTTTCTCCTTCTCCACCCCCTTTCCAACTCCTGGCAACAGCGGAACGCTTGCAGCAGAAGACAGCTTCAAACACCGGACCGTCCTCACCTGCTTCAAAGAAACAGAGCAACAAAACAGCTGCGGAAAAAGCTTTTGTCATTGTATTGTAGTACTACTTCACACACTCAATAGACAGACACACGTGTAAGATTACAACAAATGAATTCCACGTGTTTTTTTTACTTTCCATCCAAGTATTAATTCTTTGATTTTATTGTGTAATAATAATAATAATAATAATAATAATAATAATAATAATAATAATAATAATAATAATAATTATTATTATTATTATTATTATTATTATTATTATTATTATTATTATTATTATTATTATTATTATTATTATTATGATTATTATTATGTTCGTATCTCGTTTTTCCGGTATTATGCTTCGTTGAAGAAAGAATACTTATTGTCTAGATTTAAACTAGTCCTTTAATGGGAATATGCTGCGGAAACACAGTTAACGGAAATTATTGAAGTTTAACGATATAACTGAAGTTATTAAAAACACATTTCAAAACAACACTAATTGATAAAATAAATAATATTAGTTATATCCTGATAACTAGTAATCAATTAAGTGAAAAAATGTTAATATTTGTTGTTATTATTATAAACGTATTAAGAGTAAAAAATACGATGGCAAAATCTCAATAGTATCCATTAAAATGAGAGAAAGTGTAACGCTACATACATGCAGTATAAATTAATAATAATTAAAGGGAAAATAAATAAGTAAATTTTACAGTATTAATATATTTAACTGAAATTTTAAGTATTAACTTTCCTTTCCGCAAATATAATTCATGAGATACGGAAATTTACAATAAAAATCATAATCTGAAGCTCCAGGAAGTTTGGATTTGATTATTATCTTCCCCAAATAAAAAAAGAAATTGTCCTTCGACAAAATAAATTACAATATATATTTCTCCATATTGACCTTAACATGTTATAAATATGTCATTCTATTAACTTCAATTAGTTATTTCATACTTTGTACAAACTTAGTATATGTATCTTACCTTAACGATAGTAGAAATTTATGAATAATAATTGTAAATAATATATAGAAACTGAAAAAGGAAACATAAATTTTTCTGTGACAATAAAAATGTTTTTTTCTTCTAATCCAAGGTTAAAACATTTAAGAAATGTAATGTTTTAATTTATTACGCACATAATGATTATTATAACTTTTTAACCTTTCAATGAATATTTTAACTGTGGAGAGAAAACAGGCAATAAATTAATAAATCAAACTTCTGTGTTAGTATTTATGTGTATTATAAAGTAATAAATAAATATGTACCGTTACCAATACGTTCTTCTGTTTGCTATGTACAGTTTAATTTAATTTATTGTATCAATTACACTTTTCGTTAATGTCAGAAAGTTACATATGAAGTTATATATATATATATATATATATATATATATATATATATATATATATATATATATATAGTGGCGGATCCAGAATATGATCAAGGAATGGGCTAAACTACATTTTGCCGTTTTATCCAGTGTAACGCAGTATTGAAGCCCATTTTATCCAGTGTATACCTGAGTGTCAAGGGGGGGCTATAGCCCAACTTGGATCCGCCACTTTATATATATCGGCTGGATCTGTGAATCTGGCTTCAATTCTTGATAGGAACACAATATTTTGTGTGTTAATCCAGCATTAGATAATAATTGACAACTTAGTTGAATTTTTACATTTTTGTGCAATTTAAGGCAATAAGCGAACTCAGTAAACTACCCTTGGATCTACCCCTGGCTATGGTGAGTACACTACTGAGGTGGGTATCTCATAATGTTGTGACTCACTGTCACCTATCCAAAGATGGATAGGCAAGTAAGTCTGCAAGTCTGATGCGCGGAGTACAAATGTTCTCTTACTAGTTGGGTTGGGTTGATTTACAGTAAGCTCACCAAAAGCAAATGTCTCACCACTGCTAGGTCAGCAGATAAATATCCTTTGGAAGAAGAGAAATGAGATATATTTGAATAATAATAAGAATAATATAAAAAAAATATAGGACCTCTGTATAAGAAACTAGAAACAGCAACAATAGCAGACAATGTACTAACCATCAATCATTGAACTAAAGACCAAATATTCTTCGCTGGACTACTAGCTACTTTGTGGTTATTTGATGCATGTGGTTCCGGATTCGATTCCCGAAGGGAAAGCATTAAAGCTGGAAAGCATTGTAGCCGTACGGATTCCACCTTAAACTGAAGATCTATGTCTGACACAACCTTGGCGCTGAAACGGAAGCTAAACTTCAAGAAATAAACAATAGAAACGGTAAGCTTGCCTCGTTAATGCAGGCAATTACGAAGTTCGGGTATATCCTGTGCTTATATGTAACCCGTACGATTGGAATGTAAGTTTGGTTATCTACCAACAGGAGTAATGATTACTTTCTCGGTCTAAGTCGTGCTTTGATTCAAATTTATTCTTATGCCGATTATTTGTTTGTTTATGTGTATCCTGTGCTAGTATGCAACCCCTGCGATTTGCATGTAAGGTTGGTTGCCTCCAACAACAGTAATGATTACTTTCTCGACCTAGGTTGTGCTTTGGCTCAAATTTATTCTTGTGCTGCTCACTTGTCTTCTTTACGGTTATCCTAGATATGCCAATTAACACGAAATCATTAATGGGAAATTGGAGCCGTAACTATGGAAAGCGTCGTTATCTATTCAGTTATTCGAGATGTATGTAAGTTTAATTTAATAAAGGTTTGTAGTAGTACATAACCCACCGCCTCGTAAGTCAAAGAAGCAAATGACCTCAGGACACTTAGCGAAAAGAAGCTGAGAAGAAAAATCTTTGATGACGACCCTCAACATGAAGAGACAGAAAAATATTCTTTATAATTTCACCCACCATTTTTTCTTTTTCCTCGGACCCTACTCTTCTAGCCCCTCCCCCTAGTCTTACGCTCTTCTCTCTTCTGCCACCCCTTTATCATTCCTTTTCTCTCTCTCTTTTTCTTCCTACTTTTTAACTCTGAGGATTTGTCAGGGTCCGAAGCCCTCACGCTGGAGCCTGGAAGGCGCCGAAGACAAAAGAAGCAAATTACTATCTACAATGATGCCCTCTACCAAATGACCTCTAAGCAAAATGACATGTCTGGATTTCCGGTGGATTCAGTGGGGGAAGGGAGACACAGGGTGGAGAGGAATAAGAAGGAGTATGGGAATCCGACATACACAGTACATGTACTAACAGAGACGTCAATGAATATTTTTTTTCTAAGAAAAGTCAACTTCAAAATAAAAGTCGTAGTTTTATGTATTATATTAAGCCACATTTAAAATAATTTCATTTTTGTTATTTTTAGGTACGGAGTCCGCTTCCAGTAAACAATTATAGCTGTGTACAATTAAGATGTTGATTCACATAATAATTTCCTAGACGTCATTAATTTCTTTGTATCCTACAATTTTACAGGTTGAAGGAAACGAGTGGTTAATGGAAGCAAATGATTATAGAAGAATTGGTGCAATAAAATATGGGAGGAAACGAAAGAACCTCCAGAAGACCCATGGATACAATGTCGTCCACTACAAACTTACATACATTGGAATCGAACCAGGGACGCCTTACGATAGAGATTCTCGCTCTACTACTAAACCACCGTGTCCTCTCCCTTCCACAATGCTAATATGTCCATTAGAAATTTCGTGAATATCTTTTATCTTGTCTGCGAAATGAGTTCTAAGTCTTGAATAGTTAAGCACTCTGTGCGTGTGGGCTTGGTTTTGATCCCCGGTCGATACCTGTTGTTTAGATTCCTCTAAGTTTAACTATAGCTTTACATCTCAGACAGACTTTCATTATTGAAACATAACCTTAAAACGCGTCCAACATAAACGCTGACGCTAAGCGGTAAAGTTTTTCATATATGAAACGAGAAAGTTCCTGTTTCGATTCCGTGTTACGTTTTCATCCTATTAATTCTTATTGTTTACTAACATTATAACTAATTTTCTTCCGCGAATAAATGGATTTCTCGAAGGTATGGATACTCCTAGGGTTAGATACTTGTTGGTATCAGTAATATCTAATAATAGATTATGGTGTGTATCATATGAAGAAGCTGCTTGATTATGTTCACATGTTCACAAACGTGAATAAACAAACGTGAAATGGTTGTACTGAAGATTAAATGAATGTCTGAAGGATGTGTGACGGTGCTAGGAGACCAGTGACGGTGCTAGGACACGAACACAGAAACATTGAGGACAGTTAAAATTTCCAAAAGCTCTCCCACCGGGAATCGAACATGGAACCCCGTAAACCAAAGGCTAGCCACTAGACCAGCGGGGAGGGCTAGTCCCGTGCCCCAATGATTTTTTTATACTTCTTGACTATAACAAAATATCTATTAATAATAAGACAAACTCATAAACAATACCTGAAATCGGTCTTAAAGCTAAGCAGCGTCGAGGCAATTACGTTAAGAATTTCATAAATTATGCATACTCTGATAAATATGCATATGATAAATTGATAGCCTACATACACATTTTTTTTTCGGAAAATTAGATTTATGAACTATTTTCTTTATTTTGTCAAAATTATATTATTTGTTACTCTACCGTTTTTCTTAAAAAGACGTTAAAAATTAAGGAAATATCTCGTTTTAAGGTTCGATTAGTACTAGCCTTTATCCACGAAAAGTAATGTTTTAATTCATAAAATATTATAAATATAAATTGTGTTTGTGACATAAAGTAATACCGTAAAAAATGGCGCAGACAAAATAAAAAGGCAAGAACAAAACAGTTCCTCGCCAAAATGATGCAAACAACAAGGCTATGAGAAAATAAAGTTGCTGAGGGGGAAGGGGAATGCTATTGTTGGCACAGTAAAGTTCATAGAATGTAAGAAATTGTGGAAAATGATACAATACAAATTCTTATACTAAAACAGGATATCTTATATTTGTACACATCTTGTACGAGTGTGCTGGTGGTTACCCCATAAAGGGTCGAAGTACTGCAACCATAGTTTGAAGAGACATGGCGACTCAGTTGTAAAGTCATGTGAGGAACCCCTAGCTAAATCCGAGGCCATGTGAATTTATGGTAGACAACATGATGCCCGTGTGTATTAAGGGGTCCTCTAGTTTCTTATTATTCCACTAAATCTTTCATAAACATTTAGTTTCGTTAATCTTCCGTCTCGTTTAGCCCACGCGACATCGTGGTACAGTAAACTACAAATTTAATTACAATGCAAAGCTTGAACAGAATATACATCGTTGATATACGAAGACTTTAAGACAAAGATATGAAAAGATTTTTATTTCGGAAGTTATTCTTTTTTACATGGCAGAAGGGGATTACATTACGTGTGAGTATTTTTTTTTTTTTTTTTTTTGCTCCAGAAGATCTAATAATGAAAATTATTAACAAGTGTGAAAGACCTTATTAAATGGACTTGAATATTAAATAAACAAATGTATCATTAAAAGAAAGTAGACATTTAAAAAATAAGTCATGGTTATGTATTACTGTAAATATAGTCCATGGCGCCGGGACTTCGAAACAGCAAATGTAAGGAGCCACACTCACATGGATTAACAGTCACAGTTCTACGCTTGTCACCAGAAATTCTGGAGCCAGCTGATGAAAAAAATAAAATCAAAGGTGAGAAAGAAAAAGAAAAAGAATCTCCGGAAGATAATTAGACAAAAAAGGGAAGCGGGGAAAATCCCTCTTTTTTTCTGTTATTCTTCTATATAATCAAAAGGTGGGGGAGGAGATAGGGTGTTATGTAATTTCAAGGGCCGACGAGATCACGTAAATGGCGTCGTCTCTCACTCTTTCCCCCCTTTCCCTCCTCCTGCCCATCGCACCTGCACAATGCAAGGGAGTCTAGAAGGTAATTAGCGTTATTACACCGAGTTAACAAGCTTTTTAACAGAATTTTCAAATCATTAATTTATGTCCTACCTCTGTTCGTACAATACACAAAAGAAACAGAAAGGGAAATGGTAGAGTAAGTTACAGATTTCTCTTGTATTTTCTTTCCTTCTTCTTCGTCTTTTTTGTATAAAAAAGAAAAAAAATGTGAAATATTCTTGAAGTGCTCCATATGATCCATTTCTATTCAAATATGTTCCTATAGTTCATGTGAAAATTACTAATTTTATCGTGCCGAAACTATGATTCTATTTGGTTTAGATCTAAAGAAAGCACACAAAGCATGGATTGGAGTTTAATATCCCCTTCAGCACCTAGGCTATATGATTTAGGATTTAGGAATTAGATTTCTGGGTTTCAGCATCTATGATCATGTTATCACAGCCCGTCACGTGAGAGATGACGTCCCTCGAGAATCACACTATTCGAGGAAAGGGAAGAAAGGCTTGGGGAAGGAAGGAAGCGGTCTAGGAATTATAGGTTAGGTACTACCTGGCATTTGCCTGGAGTGAATTGGGAAAACCTCACAGAAGATAGTTGGCCTGAAAAAGCGTTTCTACTTTTTCGACCGAACATCCCCACTGAGAATCGAAAGCGGCACCGCTCGTACGAGAGACGAGAGCGTGAGCGACTACGTCACGCGGGGCCACCAGAGGTACATGAGACTGGAACCTGCAATTTGAGGTCAAAGTATCATAATGCGTTTAAAGGTTCACCAGAAATCGAATCCGGAATTCAAGTTGCACGTGCTAGGCATTAGACTAGAAGGAAGGCTTATTGACTAAAAATGAAAGAATGAAGATCTCCCAGTCGTAGAAAGCATACCTATAGTGTTAAAAGTCCCTAGGTTGATCCCAGGTGTTCAAAGCTTATAAAAATGATATTACGTTTCTAGATTAACGTTTCAAGTTTATGCACTGTAGATTAAAGCAGACGGAAAATAATAGGTGGTAATGTAAAAATTCTTAAAATGAAGAAAACTTCCGAGTGACAGGAGGATCTTCAGAGAATCCACAGACACACTATTATCGACCATAATTTCACATAACCTAGCGTCAAGTCACGTACCTTCTACCACTAAGGAACCACTGTGCACTATTCTTTATACGGCAATTTTAGCTATGTGGTGGACAAGTCATTTCAGTGGGTTTCCTCGAGTCTTTGCCGCATCCTCCCATATCCTCACGCCATATCTCTTTTATTATCATTCGTATGTATTCGAGTTGGCTGGTTTATTTAGAGTTTAGTGTCCTTTCCAGCACAGAGGCTAAATGAGACGTAAATCTTCATCTTAACATGATATCCGAACCACACGAGCTTGCATCGGAAATTGAATGAAATAAAATGAAATTTTGAGTTTTATGTCCCACGGTTATGCCGGTTAGGCTAAAGGAGACGGTGATAATGAGTAATGAATGAAATGGTGGAATGAAGAAAGTGGGAGGAAACGGGAGAACCCCGAGAAAACCCACGCATACGGTGTTTGTCCACCACAAAGTTCACTTGGTGGGAACAGCGTTTGAGCCCGAGACCCCTAGCACCAGAGGTGAACGCTCTACCACTGAGCCACCGCGGCCCTGCATCGGAAATTGAAGCAGGTCTCCCACGACGAATGTGCATACTTAACCGTATTGTCATGAAGGACGTTCATATACACTTATCATTTAGCACATGTGATTTCATTTTTCAGCGATGGTTCAGTGGTAGAGCGTTCATCTCTGATGCATGAGATTCTTAGTTCGATCCCAGTTCGCGAGACGTGAGCTTTGTGGTGGACAAACACCGTGTGCATAAGTTTTCTCAGAGTTTTCCGGTTCCTCGCACTTTCTTTATTCTACTATTTCCTTCGTTTCTCTTCATCACTGCCTCCTTTAGCTTAGCTAGCATAACTGTGGGACGTAAAAGTAAAGATCTCAATAGCTCCCAAATCGAACTTAAAATAAATTATTTAACGCAATGCATATGTGTTATATTGTGTGTATTTCTATGTATAATTGAGCACTTACTTAGTAGCATCAAAGAAAAATTTAACACTATTTTCTTTTAAAGAAATGGTGTGTGGGGAAGATTTTTTTGAACAAGCCTGCACGTATTCACTAATATCAGTTCTTTGACCCGTACCAATTCAGGTATTAAGTCTACAATTTAGAAGAGGGATATTCCTATATAAGTAATGTGATACTTACTACGTGTAATAAAAAAAAAAAGAGGTAGAAAGTTTAACCTGAGACAATACATATTAGATAATACGATTTTTTTGTTTTAATTTTTTATAATCTTTAATGTATACATATATATGTAATTTTGTAGATCATAAGGCCAAATGACGTAAAGAGGGTTAACAAGGAAACGGAGGTTAGTAACATTCTTCTTTTTTCTCTATTTTCCACAATTCTTTATTTCTTCTTTTCTTTTCCTTCGTTTACGTGTAGGAAACCCCATTTATTTCAGTGACAATATTTGCGAAAGGAGATCAACCTATGTAATATATGTTACCTGTTTCAATACACTAAGGTTAGGAAGTGACGATGAGAGAGGCTATTTCTCTTAAATAATTTCTTGCCCTGGAGGGCAACGCACACGCGCGAAGTTATTTGGAGAAACGGTTGCCATATGTTTGACAAAGCTTTTTTTTTCTCCTTTCGTTCTTTCATAATAAAGAGTGTTTGTAATACAGCTTAAAAGATCGACCGACCGACCCCCTCCTTCGCCCTTCTTATTTACTTTGTAAGGTGCTCTTCTTTCGCCTTTCTGTTTAAACAGAACGAAGTGGTATGAGTTAAGTAAAGGTGAATGAAAGAAATATATAGCATCCAAACTCTCCTTCTTGCCCTCTTTCTTATATTTCCCAAGTATCATTCAGTTCGAATTTATTTATTTATTTATTTATTTATTGGATCAAAAGACTAATATATTTCAGGCAAAAATTTTCTTTGCGCCTTATATCTGGAGAACTACAAATAGTGTAGGAAAACCCAAAATATTACTTAACTCAGTACGATGCGCTTATTCCGCAAAATAAATAAATAAATAATATTAAAAAACTCGATTCAGGGGGAATTCAAAAATTTGATGGCTCCTGATCTAAAAACTAATTATTGGCTAAGATCGCAATCTTTTGATGATTTTTAATGATCATTCCTAAAATTCTTGGCCAAGATCGCAGTCTTCTGATCCATTTTGTGCAATAATTCTTAAAATTCTTTTTTTTTAATTATTTTGGTCAATTTTAGTCATGTTCGCTTGTTTTTTGATAAATAATTCTCACCAATATCATATTTGGTACACGCTAACATTACTAACCCCCATATAAAAGAAAAAATCAGGGTTATTCACTAGGGGAACATCAAGTTACTGACAAAAATTTTAAAAAACTATGAAGTTATATACAAAGCACGATTTAAAATTTAGTTTTAGCAGTGGCGTATTTAGAATTTTGTTTCGGGGGGGTTATGCACAAGACGTGAATAAACACTTATATATACAGTGAAACCTGTCTTTAGCGGAATCGACCGGGACTTGCAAAAATTTCCGTTAAAGTCAGGTTTCCGTTTAGTAGAGGTAGACTTTTCCTTTCTTTTTTTTTGTAAAAAAATACATGCTTATAAAGGGGCATACTGAGAAAATATATTGCTGTACGTATATTGTTCGATTACAGTACTTCCTTCTTCTACGAATAAATACACAAAAAATTAAAATGAATACAAAATATACTATGCACACGTTTTCTTTATTTTTCTAATAACCAAGCAGGGTCTTCTGTGTACATTGCTGCTTGGCTGCTTGACTTTCCGCATACACTTTAGACTGAGAAATTATACTAAGTGAATCAGAGTCATTTCCGTAAGGCTATTTTTTGCAGTTCCTTTAAACTTCTGAGAGCATCTTGATATGTATTTATTCTACACTCTTCTTCGAACTCGATATCGTATTCCTTTTCTTCCTCTATCTCGTTTTCTTCTTTCCGACATTCCGTATGATTCTTGATTAAGTTGCGGGGATTAAGGACAATTTGTGGGGGTGAATATGAGTAGTGGTTGGGGAAGGTCAACACTGTCCAGAAATATTTAACAAAAGAACAAACATTTTATCGCAGACAGTGTAATGTATATGTCTCACAGAATGTCTAAACGCTGTAGTCCGGAACTCAAAATTTTCCGTTAAATGTTTATTTTTCTTTCCGTTGTCCGCGTAACACAGTTTCCGCTTAATGAAGGGACTTTTACACGTTTTGTTCTCCAAAATTCATGGGACCGTGAAATATTTCCGTTTAAGACAGTTTTCCGTTTAATAAAGGGTCCGCTGAAGACAGGTTTTACTGTATATATATATATATATATATTTTTTTTTTTTTTGGTGTCGACAAATTTTAATGAAGTTCATTTTCCTTCCTAAACTAACAAATTTATTTCGGGGGAGAGACTTGAACCCGATAGGCCCCCTAAATACGCTACTGAGCTTTAGCAAACTTTAAATACGCAACATGTGTTCGATATTTTGTCTTTCCTATTCCCAATGAAAATTTCTACGTTACTGAAAACTAACATCATTATCATTGTTATTGAACATTTTATGTGTAGGAGGAACGGTGGCTCAGTGGTAGTGCGCTTACCTCTGGTGCTTGGATTCCCTGGTTCGCTTCCCGACCAAGTAAGTTTGTGGTGGACAGCATCGTGCTCGTTGATTTTTCTCGTGGTACTCCCGTTTCCTCCCACTTTCTTATTCTCCAATTCTTCCATCATTATTCATTTGCTTTAATCACCGTCTCCCTCAGCCTAAAGGGCATAAGCATATGACGTTAAACTCAAATATTTTTTGTACACTTTATAATTCAATGGTGCATCTGAAATCGCAGAAGCGGGCAGACAGAAAGCACGTTATGATCAACGAGCCGCAAGGACGAAGCGTGTGAAGGGGATCGCCAGGTAAAAAAGTAAAGATGGAAACCTCTGCCTTGGACAATGCAGATATACCGTAGCTAATAGGACAGTAGAGTTCACGCTTCAAGTATTTCAAAGAATTAGAATACAGATGACGCTAATGTGAAAATTAAATTATACTTCGCAAAATAGTAAACTGTTATGATTATTAGATTTTATAAATATGTTTTTTTTAAAATATATATCTTTCTGTTTCGCCTGCAGTCTTTCCAGCACTTTATATCATTATCTCATCTTACGTAGGTATAGGCGAAACAGGAATTTTGTCTGGTTTATCCCTGTTTCGCCTAATCTTTCGGGAGAAGGATATGCAATTGAATAGTGATTTTCTTTTAGAAATTTTTCCCATTTTTTTTGCAATTAATGGCCCAGTGAAAATCTTATAGGGTTCTTCTAAAATTTTCTCGAGAGCGAAATTATTTCTGTTCACTGTCTACTTTACAAAGAAATTCATCATTTTTGAGGAAATGGAAATACATATTTAAGTCTTCTACTTTTTTTTCGAATAATAAAAGTTTTCTCTTTTTTTATTCATTTCACTATTTTTTTTTAAATCAATCCTTTTCAATCATCAGTATACTTAGCTTAAAGCGTGCTATAATCAGGTCATGTCATATCATTTCATATCATTTCATGTTATATCAGTTCATGTCATATCTTTTTATAACAAATGTCATTTCATATCATTTCATATCATGTCATATCAGTTCATGTCATATCTTTTTATAACAAAAATGTCATTTCATATCATTTCATCTTCTCTTCGCAATGTCCCAGGTAGGGCTGTGCCCAACAAAAGATAAAACAGCATTTTCGTAGAGACATCCGACACGAGGCAAAGCTCTTCCAATAGAAACATACATATTTTTCGAGACGAGACATAACTTGCACATTTTTGAGACTAGATAGCCTCGATTCTTGTCACTACTTTGCATCCCTAGTCCCAATGTAAACATCGCAAGACGTTGTTATTCATGTACGCCTTTCTTTTTTATGAACACCGTACTTTGTGATTGATCTATTAACTCTAAACTTCTTAATCAGCGTCAATATACAGTACATAAGTTTCCCTTGTTGCTTTATGTGCGTGACAGATTCCTCTGTGTGTGCGACATTTACACGTGTAACGTGATGAGGCAATTGCCCTTCGTAGGCCAATCACACATTCGTTTGTCTTTTGTTTTTTTTCTTTCTTTCTTCACAGCTTACACACACACACACTGTGTACTTGAGCCTGTACGTTTATTGGTATATTGTATTATTACAGTAATTACAATATTTCTCTTTCTCTCTCCTCACACATCTTGTTTCGTTTGTAAAATGTACTACTACCGCGATTGCAGTAATGAAGTACAAAAATAAAAGAAAAAAACAAATTTGACTTAATTTGGTGTCATAAAACCACAAAATAAGATCTGCATATACCGGTAGTATGTTAAAAAGGAAAAAAAATCTTGAATGGATACAATACAGATATGTTGATGTTAAAAATGATAAGAACGTCTTACGTAGGTCCTTTCGAAGAGTAAATGTACAAAGAATAGTATTCACAGAGAGAGATTAAAAAAAAAAAAAAAAAAAAGTCCTGGGAACTATACCGTGTTTTAAGACCAGAACGAAAAAAAATATACATGATTTTATGGTTATTTTGCAAATTACATTTATTTATTGTCTTCGTAAACAATTTAAATATAAATTTCGTTTTGATAGGCTTGCCTATATTGATGAACTAAAGAAACAAAGATTATTCTAATCAAACCTCTGGGTGTATGGTTAATGGTAATTATGTATCTGCTCCCAAATTAGGGTTGCCACCTTTGAAAATGGAAATATCGGACACCCTCTTGGAGTACGTATACTCTTAAGATTGTGACATCATCGCTCGTCAAAAAT
>NW_027657012.1:45000-46510 GCF_964235325.1 Thermobia domestica | reverse complement strand
CTTGTGGTCATGTTTTTTTTTTTTTTTTTTTTTTTTTTTGTAAATTACGTTCTCCCACTATTTTAACGAAACTATTCAAACCAGAATAGTGCAATTTCTACATGAGGTGTACCTTGATCCCAGCATAATTGTGGGACGTAAATCTTGAAGATTTCATTTAATTTCATTTTTAATAATAATACTAATAATAGTAATAAATATGTGCAAGAAAGTTGAAATTTGGCTTAATACGGGAGGCGAACGACCCAGGCTGTTTGCCGGAATAAAACTTGGATCCCTAACGCCAGAAGCGCATATATTAACGGCTTAGCCACGAGGTGGCTGATACAGAAATAATGCAAATTCCAATATTTTTACTTTTTGCTAATGTTTGAAATTGTTGTTATTGCAAATCACGTTTTTAACAAAACTGTTCTAACTACAAAAGTGAAATTTCAACCCAAACCATGGCAAAGCACTGAAAAGTAAGGAAAAGCATGGCAAAGTAAAGAAATATGTAAAGAATATATATTTAACCGCAGTGACACGGAATATATATAAAAATTCATCCATGGTTTTTCTCACAAACCCAACTCCCCCCCCCCCCCCCGAAAGAAAAGATAGGTTTATTGCATCTCTTTGCTCCGGTGCATAATCGTGGCAGATAGGTTAAAATTTCAAGGGACTTCGTGCACACTATAGCAACAGCAAAGTATATGGGAAGGAACGGCAGAAATCCGATAAAACGCGGTGTTGGCGTGTGCCACCTCGGTAGTGAAAGAATAATTTCTTTCTGTGAACACGAATTTTTCTCAACGAGATTAAATAAATAAATAATTTAATAAAAATTAAATACTTCTAAGGGAAGAACACAGCAAATGAATGACGAGGTAGGTAAAAATTCAAAATGGAAATACAGGGCTGTGAAGTTCAAAAATAAATAAATAAATAAATAAATAAATAAACCATTATCATACTTAAAAATATGTGGTAAAAATTAAAAAGAAAATAAGACCTTTGTTGTACTCTCACGAGAAGATACACACATCGTCTGGAAATTTGAGTCGATAGAAAGCACACAACTGTGATCTAAAACAACCAAATTTAAAACGAAATCACCACATAAGTGTAACCTAATGAAGTTCAACAAAATAAAGCATACAGTAAATTGTGGCGGTGATGGAGGGCGCAGTTACCGTCATGTAAACAAGTCCGTCCACGCTTAAGTTTAACGGGAGCGAGAAGGTAAACCATGTCGGTGATGGATGGCTTAGTTGCCGTCATATAGAGAAACCCCTGTCTATCGTGAGACCCATGTTCCACTTGCTAACACTTTCATGTATGTGAAAACAAGTCAAGATCAGCAAGTGCGAGCGAGTGCGAAAACGTAAAGTCGGCAATTATGAGCAAATGAAAAAAAAAAAAAAAAAACAGCAATTATGAGCATATGGAATATTCCAAATGGGAGAATTAAATAAATAAAAAGAACATAAAAGTGTGATAAGACACTTGTTGTACTCTCAAGAGGATA
>NW_027657012.1:15000-37500 GCF_964235325.1 Thermobia domestica | reverse complement strand
AGCTTCCGTTCTACCCCAGCACTCGACATCCGACACAAGCATTTTAAACGCTCCTGCTCCGATGGAATAAGTCTTACTCTCTTGGAGTCTTTTCAAGACTTCTTTTCAAACGGAATAAGCTTACTTGAGCCCTTGGACGTCGGAACTGGTTTATCATGTCATCTGACTGAGCATTTAAGACTCCTGCTCCGATGGAATAAGTCTTACTCTCTTGGAGTCTTTTCAAGACTTCTTTTCCACCGAAATAAGTCTACTCCAATCCTTTGATGACACACGGCCTGTGTCAACAGGTAGCCTACGCTACCCTCGCCGATGACAGTGGCTCCCGTTCTTGCTGCTCGCTTCCCAACTAAAGGGAAGACACGGCTCACCTTTCTCTCCTTCGCCTGTCAAGATCAGTGGCTCCCGTTCAACGGTGTCAATCTAACTGATACGACACACTAATAAGAAACTTTTGACATCAACCACCGCAGTGGTGATGAATTGATAATGATCCTTCCGCAGGTTCACATACGGAAACCTTGTTACGACTTTTACTTCCTCTAAATGATCAAGTTTGGCCATCTTTCCGACACGTCGGTACCACCGCAAGACGGAGGTGCCGGGTATCAGTCCGAAGGCCTCACTAAATCATTCAATCGGTAGTAGCGACGGGCGGTGTGTACAAAGGGCAGGGACGTAATCAACGCAAGCTTATGACTTGCGCTTACTGGGAATTCCTCGTTTATGGGACATAATTGCAAGCCCCAATCCCTAGCACGAAGGAGGTTCAGCGGGTTACCCGGACCTTTCGGTCAGGGAAGACACGTTGATTCCTTCAGTGTGGCGCGCGTGCGGCCCAGAACATCTAAGGGCATCACAGACCTGTTATTGCTCAATCTCGTGCTGCTAGAGGCAGCCTGTCCCTCTAAGAAGACATGAACGTTGGAAGGAAAGATTCCAACGCCTAGTTAGCAGGCTAGAGTCTCGTTCGTTATCGGAATTAACCAGACAAATCGCTCCACCAACTAAGAACGGCCATGCACCACCACCCACTGAATCAAGAAAGAGCTCTCAATCTGTCAATCCTTCCAGTGTCCGGGCCTGGTGAGGTTTCCCGTGTTGAGTCAAATTAAGCCGCAGGCCCCACTCCTGGTGGTGCCCTTCCGTCAATTCCTTTAAGTTTCAGCTTTGCAACCATACTTCCCCCGGAACCCAAAAGCTTTGGTTTCCCGGAAGCCGCCCGCCGAGTCATTGGAGGAACTTCGGCGGATTGCTGGCTGGCATCGTTTATGGTTAGAACTAGGGCGGTATCTGATCGCCTTCGAACCTCTAACTTTCGTTCTTGATTAATGAAAACATTCTTGGCAAATGCTTTCGCATCGGTTAGTCTTGCGACGATCCAAGAATTTCACCTCTAACGTCGCAATACTAATGCCCCCGTCTGTCCCTATTAATCATTACCTCGAGTTCCGAAAACCAACAAAATAGAACCGAGGTCCTATTCCATTATTCCATGCACCGAACATTCAGGCGACACGGCCTGCTTTGAGCACTCTAATTTGTTCAAAGTAAACGTGCCGGCCAATCAAGACACTCAATGAAGAGCACCGAGAAAGGAAAAACCGGCAGGACGTCCGGAACGATCAGTTAAACGCCGGGCGGCGAACCGATCGTCCGAGACCCAGATCCAACTACGAGCTTTTTAACCGCAACAACTTTAATATACGCTATCGGAGCTGGAATTACCGCGGCGGCTGGCACCAGACTTGCCCTCCGATAGATTCTCATTAAAGGATTTAAAGTGTATTCATTCCGATTACGGGGCCTCGGATGAGTCCCGTATCGTTATTTTTCGTCACTACCTCCCCGTGCCGGGAGTGGGTAATTTGCGCGCCTGCTGCCTTCCTTGGATGTGGTAGCCGTTTCTCAGGCTCCCTCTCCGGAATCGAACCCTGATTCCCCGTTACCCGTAACAACCATGGTAGGCGCAGAACCTACCATCGACAGTTGATAAGGCAGACATTTGAAAGATGCGTCGCCGGTACAGAGACCGTGCGATCAGCCCAAAGTTATTCAGAGTCACCAAGGTTTCGGACGGACGAACCGACCGATTGGTTTTAATCTAATAAAAGCATCCCTTCCATTGCTGGGCGGGATTCTAGTTGCATGTATTAGCTCTAGAATTACCACAGTTATCCAAGTAGGATAGGTACGATCTAAGGAACCATAACTGATTTAATGAGCCATTCGCGGTTTCACCTTGTTTTGGCTTGCACTGAGACATGCATGGCTTAATCTTTGAGACAAGCATATGACTACTGGCAGGATCAACCAGGGAATTGACCGACTAAAAAGCCGGAAAGTGTTGGACACAACCAACACAGCGTTCTAACAAAGGATAGGAAAGCTACACCCGACCAAGCATTTTAGACTTCTGTTCCGCTGGAATAAGCCTACTCTTGCGGTGACTAGCTCCCGTTAATACTGGCCGTGTGACAGCCGCCAAGAGCATATTAGACTCCCAATCCAATGGAACAAGCCTACTTGTATCCTTGGGTTACAACAGCTTCCTTCCACACGTTGCCGGTACATCCGACAGAGCAATTTTAAAGACTCCTCTTCCGCCAGAATAAGCCTACCTTTGTGGGGCCTGGCTCCCGTTAGAACTGGCCGTAAGGGTACCCACAAAAGCACATTTAGACTCCTCCTCCAGCGAAATAAGTCTACTCATGTCCTACGGATGACTGTGGCTTCCGTTTACATATAGCCGTTCACCCGACACAGCAAATTTTAAAGACTCCTTTTTCCACCGGAATAAGCCTACTTTTGTGGGGCCTGGCTCCCGTTAGAACTGGCCGTAAGGGTACCCACAAAAGCACATTTAGACTCCTGCTCCAGTGAAATATAAGTCTACTAGTGTCCTTGGATGACAGTGGCTTCCGTTCGACAAGTGATACACGCTCAAACTGGCGATGAGTCTATACCGTCCTTAACTTAAGGAAAATCGGTACTTAAATGCCACATGGAGAATAAAAAGTCACTTACAAAAAACAATGCTCCGCATAAGCCTTTGTAAGCTAGAAAGGACATGCTATCTGGCCTCATTCTCAAGAAGGACAAGTAAGCTCCCGTCAACTGGCCCAAACTCTAAAGCGAGGACAGCCCGTTCAAAGTCAATCGGCATCCCTCCTTAAGAGTACAAAACGGCTCACTTCTTAACCACACTGGCTCTTGCTCCTTCAAGTGAAATCTGGCTCCCTTCACTCTGGCATTATCTTTACACATAAATCGGACTCCTCCGATTTAACAGGTGAACCTAACCCGGGAACTAAGGAAACTGGGAATAAAGACTCAGAGGCCCAATTACCTTGTTCGCCAGCCAGCCTTGCGCCGGCCCAGGCTAGAGACTTTCTCCAACAATCCCTGTTGAGCCCGAAGGATCCTAAGACCACTCGTGTGTACAAAACTCAGAGGCCCAATTACCTTGTTCGCCAGCCAGCCTTGCGCCGGCCCAGGCTAGAGAATTGCATGGACACGAGAAACTCTCAGGACTCTTCTTTGTGGCTCCTCCCGGAATTAAGGAAACTCCGAAATGCAAAACTCAGAGGCCCAATTACCTTGTTCGCCAGCCAGCCTTGCGCCGGCCCAGGCTAGAGAATTGCACGGATTATTCCTGTTCACCCTAAACGCATCTGAGACACCTCGTGTGTATGAAACCCAGAGGCCCAATTACCTTGTTCGCCAGCCAGCCTTGCGCCGGCCCAGGCTAGGGAATCACATTGACACGAGAAAGATCTCGTCAGCGGTTTGTAGCGTGCAGAAACTGCTCCCGTTTGAACTGACAATCCCGACAGAGCAATATTAAAGACTTCTGGTCCATTGAAATAAAGCCTACTTTTGCGAGCCTTGCTCCCGTTAGGACTGGCCGTATGGCTGTGCACAAAAGCATATTAGACTCCTGCCTCAATGGAATTAGTCTACTCCTGTCCTTAAACGGATGACAGTTCTTCAAGCATAGCATGCTACCTTCCGCAACTTACAGGCGCGGAAATGCTGTGGAAACGAGGAGACAAGTCCTCACAAAGGTTTCATGGCCGGTCACCCGACACAGCAAATTTTAAAGACTCCTTCTCCACCGGAATAAGCCTACTCTTGTGGGGCCTGGCTCCCGTTAGAACTGGCCGTAAGGTTGCCCACAAAAGCACATTTAGACTCCTGCTCCAGTGAAATAAGTCTACTCGTGTCCTACGGATGACTATGGCTTCCGTTCAAATATAGCCGTTCACCCGACACAGCAAATTTTAAAGACTCCTTCTCCACCGGAATAAGCCTACTCTTGTGGGGCCTGGCTCCCGTTAGAACTGGCCGTAAGGTTGCCCACAAAAGCACATTTAGACTCCTGCTCCAGTGAAATAAGTCTACTCGTGTCCTACGGATGACTGTGGCTTCCGTTCAAATATAGCCGTTCACCCGACACAGCAAATTTTAAAGACTCCTTCTCCACCGGAATAAGCCTACTCTTGTGGGGCCTGGCTCCCGTTAGAACTGGCCGTAAGGTTGCCCACAAAAGCACATTTAGACTCCTGCTCCAGTGAAATAAGTCTACTCGTGTCCTACGGATGACTATGGCTTCCGTTCAAATATAGCCGTTCACCCGACACAGCAAATTTTAAAGACTCCTTCTCCACCGGAATAAGCCTACTCTTGTGGGGCCTGGCTCCCGTTAGAACTGGCCGTAAGGTTGCCCACAAAAGCACATTTAGACTCCTGCTCCAGTGAAATAAGTCTACTCGTGTCCTACGGATGACTGTGGCTTCCGTTCAAATATAGCCGTTCACCCGACACAGCAAATTTTAAAGACTCCTTCTCCACCGGAATAAGCCTACTCTTGTGGGGCCTGGCTCCCGTTAGAACTGGCCGTAAGGTTGCCCACAAAAGCACATTTAGACTCCTGCTCCAGTGAAATAAGTCTACTCGTGTCCTACGGATGACTGTGGCTTCCGTTCAAATATAGCCGTTCACCCGACACAGCAAATTTTAAAGACTCCTTCTCCACCGGAATAAGCCTACTCTTGTGGGGCCTGGCTCCCGTTAGAACTGGCCGTAAGGTTGCCCACAAAAGCACATTTAGACTCCTGCTCCAGTGAAATAAGTCTACTCGTGTCCTACGGATGACTGTGGCTTCCGTTCACCCGACAGAGCAAATATTAAAAGACTTCTCATCCACCAGAATAAGCCTACTCTCGTGGGGCCTCGCACACGTTAGAACTGGCCGTATGGCTACCCACAAAAGCACATTTAGGCTCCTGCTCCAGTGATATAAGTCTTACTCGTGTCCTCTGGGTGTGACAGTAGCTTCCGTTCAAGTATTCTTCGCATTCAGCAACCGCACAAAGCGGCATCGGCCAGAAGTCAATTGCCCGAAGGCGTGATCGACAGGCTAGGCCTCGGGTTAAGAAGGATTGTCTCCTTCCCGTAAACGACAGGTACTTCCGTATGAGAGCCTACCTCACACATTCCCCATCGCCACGTGCCCTCTTAGAAACAGCCGTCCGACCAAGGTTTCTGACATTCTTTGTCAAAATACGAGGAAGTCTTTGGACAACATTAGGCGTGCTGGCAAACCCGCACTGCATGCCCTTTCATAGGTCCGCCCATGGACGCACATTTCTATGAAGCATTCCTCCCAGGCAGCAACAGGGTTTGCAACCTCCTCTACACCTTGACCGGCTAGGACGCCCGTGAATAGCATCCCAGGGTTCTTGCCTGCGGCTGATAAAATTCCTTTTGAGCCTACACTACCATCCGCCGATATTAGTCCGCCTTCAAAATTAACCAACATCAACAGCGATAGTGCGTTTAGACTCCCATAAAGAAACCAACCAGCCTGTGGCTTCCCTTCCCAATTTAGCCATTTCCGCCTCCTGCGAAGACTAGCTTTCTGTCTGTGGCCAGAAGTCAAGATTTCTCGACAGACTAGGCCGCGGAGAGAAAAAAGTAAGCCTCATTTAGAAAGCAATACCATTAGCGGTCTCTCCAACCTCCGTGAACAATTTAAAGGGAATGTTTATATAGAAGGCTTGTTCACTACCCTACCTCCTATAGTGTAGAGATTCCTCTCGATACTACACCTGTCTTGAAATTGCCGGCGTTGCGCAGCCTCGTTTTGACCATGACGGCGAATGCAGCCACGGTTGCCGTATACATCCCACGCAAGGGTGGGAAAACGTGATTTGACATCCAGTATATATATAAACCGTTACAGAATACGACACTCAAAACTTAACAACTTTTACACTCTCCTAACTTCTGGGAACAAATTGAAAGTATAAGCCAGCCTAACCTAACCTAAGTATATAGCAGGATTGCCCACTACCATACCTCCTATAGTGATGAGATTCCTCTCGATCGGACACCAGTCACGAAAATCACGGAATCTCAAAAATGACGGCAAACGAAGCCACAGTTGCCGCCATACTCAAAGGTTATGCTGGGTAAAAAGTTCTCTACGAAAAGGGCTGCTTTTCGCGCTCGGGTTACAAAATTAATGTAAAGAACAATCCAAAAACATGAATTAGGTCAAACTCATGTTAATTACAACCTCATAGAACAATTTCAAGCCAGGACTTAACAAAGTGTAAACGGGGCTGCTTCTGTACCCTAATCCCTATAATGTAGCGATTCCTCTCGATTGCACACCAGTCACGAAAAATCACAGAATGTCAAAAATGACGGCAAACGAAGCCACGGTTGCCGTCATATTCTAACGTTATGCTGGGTGAAAAGTCGCCAACAACAATGTTCACAGTTCCCGTCAGATTGCCCACTGTTCCCGAAATGTGGTTCATACATGCTGTCAACATGTTCAGGAAACCCCTCAGAGCGTTCAAAGTTGCACACACAATGCTTAATAGTTCCACTCAAATAGCTCACAGTTGCCGTCAGAATCCTCACAGTAGACGTCAAATTGCTCACACTTGCCGTCAGAGTGCTCATAGTTGCCGACTTTTCATTCATAGTCCCCGACATAAAAGTTTATAGTTCCCGACTAATGGCTCACAGTTGCCGTCAGAATCGTCACAAAAGGCGTCACAATGCTCACACTTGCCGTCAAAGCGCTCATAGTTGCCGACTATGTGTTCATAATTGCGGACATAGGCCTCACAGTTGCCGTCAAAACGCTCATAGTTGCCGAATTTTCGTTGATAATTCCGGACAATGGGCTCATAGTTAATCACATACTGGTTCGTGCTCATCTTCAAAATAAACACAGTTGCCTTCAGACTGTTCACACGTAATTTCAAAATGCTCACACTCGCTTACACGATGCTCATAGTTGCCGACTTTTAATTCATAATGCTGATAATGTAAGTTAAAGGGTTCATGGTTGCTCTCAAAAGTTTCACAGTTGCGGTCAGATTTTTCACAAAAGCCGTCATAATGCTCACATTAAAAAAAAAGTGCTCATAGTTGCCGACCAAGGCCTCACAGTTGCCGTCAAAACGCTCATAGTTGCCGACTTTTCGTTCATAATTGCCGACCAAGGCCTCACAATTGCCGTCGAAACGTTCATAGTTGCCGACTATTCGTTCATAATTGCCGACCAATGCCTCACAGTTGCCGTCAAAACGCTCATAGTTGCCGACTTTTCGTTCATAATTGCGTACAAAGGGCTCATAGTTGCCTACTTAATGGTTCCAGCTCATCTTCAAAATACTCATAATTGCCTTCAGAATGTTCACACGTAGTTTCAAAATGCTCACATTCGCTTCCACGATGCTCATAGTTGCCGACTTTTCATTCATAATATCTAACATACTCCTGATAGTGTAAGTTAAATGGTTCATGGTTGCTATCAAAAGGCTCACAGTTGCCGTCACATTATTTGCACAAGCCGTCAGAATGCTCACATTAAGAAAAAAAGTGCTCATAGTTGGCGACCATTCGTTCATAATTGCCGACCAAGGCCTCACAGTTGCCGACTATTCGTTCATAATTGCCGACTAAGGCCTCACAGTTGCCGTCAAAACGCTCATAGTTGCCGACTACTCGCTCATAATTGCCGACCAATGCCTCACAGTTGCCGTCAAAACGCTCATAGTTGCCGACTTTTCATTCATAGTCCCCGACATAAAAGTTTATAGTTCCCGACTAATGGCTCACAGTTGCCGTCAGAATCGTCACAAAAGGCGTCACAATGCTCACACTTGCCGTCAAAGCGCTCATAGTTGCCGACTATTTGTTCATAATTGCGGACATAGGCCTCACAGTTGCCGTCAAAACGCTCATAGTTGCCGACTTTTCGTTGATAATTGCGGACAATGGGCTCATAGTTAATCACATACTCGTTCGTGCTCATCTTCAAAATAATCACAGTTGCCTTCAGAATGTTCACACGTACTTTCAAAATGCTCACACTCGCTTACACGATGCTCATAGTTGCCGACTTTTAATTCATAATACTGATAATGTAAGTTAAATGGTTCATGGTTGCTGTCAAAAGTCTCACAGTTGCGGTCAGATTTTTCACACAAGCCGTCATAATGCTCAAATTTTAAAAAAAGAGTGCTCATAGTTGCCGACCAAGGCCTCACAGTTGCCGTCAAAACGCTCATAGTTGCCGATTTTTCGTTCATAATTGCCGACGAAGGCCTCACAGTTGCCGTCAAAACGTTCATAGTTGCCGACTTTTCCTTCATAATTTCGTACAAAGGGCTCATAGTTGCCTAATTAATGGTTCCAGCTCATCTTCAAAATACTCATAGTTGCCTTCAGAATGTTCACACGTAGTTTCAAAATGCTCACATTCGCTTCCACGATGCTCATAGTTGCCGACTTTTCATTCATAATATCTAACATACTGCTGATAGTGTAAGTTAAATGGATCATGGTTGCTATCAAAAGGCTCACAGTTCCCGTCACATTATTTGCACAAGCCGTCAGAATGCTCACATTAAGAAAAAAAGTGCTCATAGTTGCCGACCATTCGTTCATAATTGCCGACCAAGGCCTCACAGTTGCCATCAAAACGCTCATAGTTGGCGACTTTTCGTTCATAATTGCCGACCAAGGCCTCACAGTTGCCGTCAAAACGCTCATAGTTGCCGACCATTCGTTCATAATTGCCGACCAAGGCCTCACAGTTGCCGTCAAAACGCTCATAGTTGCCGACTATTCGTTCATAATTGCCGACCAAAGCCTCACAGTTGCCGTCAAAACGCTCATAGTTGCCGACTTTTCGTTCATAATTGCCGACGAAAGCCTCACAGTTGCCGTCAAAACGTTCATAGTTGCCGACTATTCGTTCATAATTGCCGACCAAGGCCTCACAGTTGCCGTCAAAACGTTCATAGTTGCCGACTTTTCCTTCATAATTGCGTACAAAGGGCTCACAGTTGCCTACTTAATGGTTCCAGCTCATCTTCAAAATACTCATAGTTGCCTTCAGAATGTTCACACGTAGTTTCAAAATGCTCACATTCGCTTCCACGATGCTCATAGTTGCCGACTTTTCATTCATAATATCTAACATACTGCTGATAGTGTAAGTTAAATGGATCATGGTTGCTATCAAAAGGCTCACAGTTCCCGTCACATTATTTGCACAAGCCGTCAGAATGCTCACATTAAGAAAAAAAGTGCTCATAGTTGCCGACCATTCGTTCATAATTGCCGACCAAGGCCTCACAGTTGCCGTCAAAACGCTCATAGTTGCCGACTTTTTGTTCATAATTGCGTACAAAGGGCTCATAGTTGCCTACATAATGGTTCGTGCTCATCTTCAAAATACTCACAGTTGCCTTCAGAATGTTCAAACGTAATTTCAAAATGCGCACACTCGCTTCCATGATGCTCATAGTTGCTGACTTTTCATTCATAATATCTAACATATTGCTGATAGTGTAAGTTAAATGGTTGATGGTTGCTGTCAAAAGTCTCATAGTTGCGGTCAGATTCTTGACACAAGCCGTCAGAATGCTCACATTCAAAAAAAAAAAAGTGCTCATAGTTGCCGACTATTTGCTCATAATTGCCGACCAACTCCTCACAGTTGCCGTCAAAACGCTCATAGTTGCCGACTTTTCGTTCATAATTGCGTACAAAGGGCTCATAGTTGCCTACATAATGTTTCGTGCTTATCTTCAAAATACTCACAGTTGCCTTCAGAATGTTCACACGTACTTTCAAAAAGCTCACACTCGCTCCCACGATGGTCATAGTTGCCGACTTTTTATTCATAATGCTGATAGTGTAAGTTACATGGTTGATGGTTGCTGTCAAAAGTCTCATAGTTGCGGTCAGATTCTTGACACAAGCCGTCAGAATGCTCACATTCAAAAAAAAAAAAAAAAAAGGGCTCATAGTTGCCGACTATTTGCTCATAATTGCCGACCAACTTCTCACTGTTGCCGTCAAAACGCTCATAGTTGCCGACTTTTCGTTCATAATTGCGTACAAAGGGCTCATAGTTGCCTACTTAATGGTCCCAGCTCATCTTCAAAATACTCATAGTTGCCTTCAGAATGTTCACACGTAGTTTCAAAATGCTCACATTCGCTTCCACGATGCTCATAGTTGCCGACTTTTCATTCATAATATCTAACATACTGCTGATAGTGTAAGTTAAATGGATCATGGTTGCTATCAAAAGGCTCACAGTTCCCGTCACATTATTTGCATAAGCCGTCAGAATGCTCACATTAAGAAAAAAAGTGCTCATAGTTGCCGACCATTCGTTCATAATTGCCGACCAAGGCCTCACAGTTGCCATCAAAACGCTCATAGTTGGCGACTTTTCGTTCATAATTGCCGACCAAGGCCTCACAGTTGCCGTCAAAACGCTCATAGTTGCCGACCATTCGTTCATAATTGCCGACCAAGGCCTCACAGTTGCCGTCAAAACGCTCATAGTTGCCGACTATTCGTTCATAATTGCCGACCAAAGCCTCACAGTTGCCGTCAAAACGCTCATAGTTGCCGACTTTTCGTTCATAATTGCCGACCAAGGCCTCACAGTTGCCGTCAAAACGTTCATAGTTGCCGACTTTTCCTTCATAATTGCGTACAAAGGGCTCATAGTTGCCTACTTAATGGTTCCAGCTCATTTTCAAAATACTCATAGTTGCCTTCAGAATGTTCACACGTAGTTTCAAAATGCTCACATTCGCTTCCACGATGCTCATAGTTGCCGACTTTTCATTCATAATATCTAACATACTGCTGATTGTGTAACTTAAGTGGTTCATGGTTGGTGTCAGAAGCCTCACAATTTCTGTCACAATGCTCACGCAAAACGTAAGAATTCTCACATTAAAAAAAAAGTGCTCATAGTTGCCGACTATTCGTTCATAATTGCCGACCAAGGCCTCACAGTTGCCGTCAAAACGCTCATAGTTGCCGACTTTTCGTTCATAATTGCGGACAAAGGGCTCATAGTTGCCCACATACTGATTCGTGCTCATCCTAAAAATACTCACAGTTGCCTTCAGAATGTTCACACGTAGTTTCAAAATGCTCACACTCTCTTACACAATGCTCTTAGTTGCCGACTTTTCATTCATAATGCTGATAGTGTAAGTTAAATGGTTCACAGTTGCTGTGAAAAGTCTCATAGTTGCGGTCAGATTCTTGACACAAGCCGTCAGAATGCTCACATTCAAAAAAAAAAAGTGCTCATAGTTGCCGACTATTTGCTCATAATTGCCGACCAACTCCTCACAGTTGCCGTCAAAACGCTCATAGTTGCCGACTTTTCGTTCATAATTGCGTACAAAGGGCTCATAGTTGCCTACATAATGTTTCGTGCTTATCTTCAAAATACTCACAGTTGCCTTCAGAATGTTCACACGTACTTTCAAAAAGCTCACACTCGCTCCCACGATGGTCATAGTTGCCGACTTTTTATTCATAATGCTGATAGTGTAAGTTACATGGTTGATGGTTGCTGTCAAAAGTCTCATAGTTGCGGTCAGATTCTTGACACAAGCCGTCAGAATGCTCACATTCAAAAAAAAAAAAAGTGCTCATAGTTGCCGACTATTTGCTCATAATTGCCGACCAACTCCTCACAGTTGCCGTCAAAACGCTCATAGTTGCCGACATTTCGTTCATAATTGCGGACAAAGGGCTCATAGTTGCCCACATACTGATTCGTGCTCATCCTAAAAATACTCACAGTTGCCTTCAGAATGTTCACACGTAGTTTCAAAATGCTCACACTCTCTTACACAATGCTCTTAGTTGCCGACTTTTCATTCATAATGCTGATAGTGTAAGTTAAATGGTTCACAGTTGCTGTGAAAAGTCTCACAGTTGCGGCCAGATTCTTCAGACAAGCCGTGATAATCCTCACATTAGAAAAAAAAAATGTGCTCATAGTTGCCGACCATTCGTTCATAATTGCCGACCAAGGCCTCACAGTTGCTGTCAAAACGCTCATAGTTGCCGACTACATGTTTATAATTGCCGACCAACGCCTCACAGTTGCCGTCAAAACGCTCATAGTTGCCGACTTTTTGTTCATAATTGCGGACAAAGGGCTCATAGTTTCCTACATAATGTTTCATGCTCATCCTCAGAATACACACAGCTGCCTTCAGAATGTTCACGCGTACTTTAAAAATGCTCACACTCGCTTCCACGATGCTCATAGTTGCCGACTTTTCATTCATAATATCTAACATACTGCTGATAGTGTAACTTAAATGGTTCACGGTTGGTGTCAAAAGCCTCACAGTTTCTGTCACAATGCTCACGCAAAACGTGAGAATTCTCACATTAAAAAAAAAGTGCTCATAGTTGCCGACTATTCGTTCATAATTGCCGACCAAGGCCTCACAGTTGCCGTCAAAACGTTCATAGTTGCCGACTTTTCGTTCATAATTGCGGACAAAGGGCTCATATTTGCCTACATATTCGTTCGTGCCCATCTTCAAAATACTTACAGTTGCCTTCAGAATCTTCACACGTACTTTCAAAATGCTCACACTCGTTTCCACGATGCTCATAGTTGCCGACTTTTCATTCATAATATCTAACATACTGCTGATAGTGTAAGTTAAATGGTTCATGGTTGTTGTCGAAAGCCTCACAGTTTCCGTCAGATTCCTCACGCAAGCCGTCAGAATGTTCACATTAAAAAAAAAAAAGTGCTCATAGTTGCCGACCATTCGTTCATAATTGCCGACCAAGGCCTCACAGTTGCATTCAAAACGCTCATAGTTGCCTAGTTTTCGTTCATAATTGCGGATATGGGGCTCACAATTGAAAACATAATTCTTCATGCTTATCTTGAAAATACTCGCAGTTTGCTCCAGAAAGTTCACATGTGCTTTCAAGGTGCTCACACTGGCTTTCACGCTGCTCATAGTTGCCGACTTTTCGTTCATAGTTGCCGACTTTTTGTTGATAATTGCAGTTATGGGGCTCACAATTGAAAACATAATTCTTCATGCTTATCTTGAAAATACTCGCAGTTTGCTTCAGAATGTTCACACGTGCTTTCAAAGTGCTCACACTAGTTCTCATGATGCTCATAGTTGCCGACTTTTTGTTCATAATTGCCGGCCAAGGCCTCACAGTTGCCGTGAACACGCTCATAGTTGCCGACTTTTCGTTCATAATTTTGGACATGGGCTCACACTTGCCGTCAGATGGTTCACGCTACAGCGGTACTTGGGCAATGAGTATTTCTTTATATGTACTAACATAGGTTAATTTCGAAGAAGAAGTTAGTTAAAAATATAGAATTATCAAATATACAAAAAAAAAAGATATTCATATGTCATAAAATAATAAGGTTTTCAATATCTAGTTGGCAGGCAATCAGATAAATAATACATATATATATATATATATATATATATATAAATGGAGAGAAACCACGTAATGGAAACATTGTTATTTTGATGTGGCTCGTATGTATTATAAGAAAATAAGGAACCAAGGCTACAGCGAATTGTATTTTATCGTTGTAACACTAGCCGTCAAACTGCTCACACTTGCCGTCAAAATTCTTTTACATGTCCTCAAAATTTATAAAATTACTAAATGTGGTAAGAAAAAAAAAAAGCAACGAAGGCTTTACGTATACGACGCCTTTCACACCCGCAAATTATGAGGCACTTCCTGTAGAGTTATAATGGCCATATTTGACGAAACTGTAGCCTTTCGGGAGTAAGTCACAGGAAAATTTCCTAAAGTGAATATTTCGAATGTTTAGTTGGTCTAAAGGGGCGATGAAGATATTTCCCATGTTATTTAAATGGACGGTTTTGCGGACCTATAATCTGAAATTTTAGGTACTTTTAATAAAACTTTGAAATTCCGTATACTTGTACGTTTTCCTAAGTCTTACCTAGTTGGATATATATTTCCAAGTTTAGCGTGGTTTTATGCGGAACTCAAAAAATTTCCCATGTTATTTCTATGAAACACCTTTGACATCCCAAAATTATTGGGCACTTCCTGTAGGGCTACAATAACTAATTTCGACATGATTGTAGATTGTCGGGACTAACCAACAGGAAAATTGTCAAAAGTGAATATTTTTAACTTTTAAGAGGTCTAAAGAGGAAATGAAGAAATTCCCCATGTTATTTAAATGGGCCTTTATTTAGACTTGTAATCTCAAAGTTTAGTTACTTGTAATTGGAACACAAACGAGAAATTCGGTATTCTTGTACGTTTTCATTAGCGTTACCTAAGTAAATCAGTACAAAGTAAAAATTTTCAACTTTAGAGTGGTTTTATGGGGAATTGAAAAGTCTTTCTCATGTCATTTATATGGGACGTCTTCTGCACGCCAAAATGTTCGGTTAATTGTGGTAGGATTGCAATGATGAAATTTAGCATAATTGTAGGCTTTCCAGACTAAGCTACAGCAAAATTGCCAAAAGTGAATATTTTTAATGTTTAAGGGGTCTAAAGGAGGATGAAGAAATCCCCACGCTATTTAAATAGGCGTTTTCTTGGGATCCAAAATCTTATCTTTTAATTAGTTGAAATAGTAAAGTAAACTTGAAATTCCCTAGAATTGTGAGAATAAGAGGTGCAAGGGCGAAATACCTTCAAAAGGAGGGGCTTTGTGGGCGAAGCCACAAGCTAACCAAACTAAACTTTTGTTTGTCTTTTACCGAAGGTTTGAAAAGTTTTCGACTAAGAGAGGTGTAGCTGTGCACGAAGATGTGTTGACATTGTGCGGAAAAGTGGAAAGAAGAAAAATAGTGATAAGCGAAAAAAAATAATAATAATAACATAAATTTTATTTAATCATATACTTTACTCTTTCAATGGGTGAACAATAATAGAGCATGAAAGTAAATTAGAGTAAATTTATATTTCGCTCACACTTGAGGTCATTTTTATTCGAAACTAAGCTTTTGCACTACTATAAGGAAACTATTCAAAACTGAGAAGTGCAATTTCTACAACAAGTGTACCTGGATATTATGCGTTCGAGTACGTGTAAGGAATTATTGTATCTGCACTTTTCTACAAGAAAAGATACTCTAAATTGTTGTAGAAATTTGAAAATTTGACGGCAAACAGAGCCCACGCTTAACGTGAACACCGCCCGTGAGAGTACATAATTTGATATCTTTTTTTTTTCTTTTCTTTCATTTTTTCTTTCTTTCCATTTTCTTTCTTTTTCTTTTCTTTTTTCTTCTTCTCAACAGAAAGAAAACTAGTGAAACTAGAGAAGAGAAATCTCTACCGAGAATGTACGAAAACATTTTTTTTTTTTTTTTTATCGAAGTAGGTGGAAGGAATCATCGGATCAAAATGCTCAAAGTTGCCATGAGGATCCTCACACAAGCCGTCAAAATGCTCATAGTTGCCCACAATTCGTTCATAATTGCGGACATAGAGCTCACAGTTACCATGAGAAGGTTCACACTAGCCGTCAAAATCCTCACACTTGCCGTCAAAACGATCATAGTTGCCGACTTTTCGTTCATATTTGCGGATATAGGGCTCATAGTTGAAAACATAATTTTTCATGCTTATCTTCAAAATACTCGCAGTTGGCTTCACAATGTTCACACGTGCTTCCAAAGTGCTCACACTCGCTTTCATGATGCTCATAGTTGCCGACTTTTTGTTCATAATTGCCGACCCAAGGCTCACAGTTGCCATCAAAACGCTCATAGTTGTCGACTTTTCGTTCATAATTGCGGATATAGAGCTCACAATTGAATACATAATTTTTCATGTTTATCTTGAAAATACTAGCAGTTGGCTTCAGAATGTTCACACGTACTTTCAGGGTGCTCACACTTGCCGTCAAAACGCTCATAGTTGCCGACTTTTCGTTCATAATTGCGGACATTGGGGTCAAAGTTGCCGACATTGTAGTTTATGTTTACCTTCCAAATACTCTCCGTTGCCTTGACAATTTTCACACTAACCCTGAAATTGCTAACACTCGCTCTCACAAGGCTCATAGTTGTCGACCTTTCATTCATAATATGAAATATACAGTTGATAGTGTAAGTTAAATGTTTCATGGTTGCTGTCAAAAGGCTCACAGTTGCCGTCAGATTCCTCACTCAAGCCGTCAGCATGCTCACATTTACCGATAAAGTGCTCATAGTTGCCGACTATTTGTTCATAATTGCCGACCTATGGCTCACAGTTGCCGTCAAAACGCTCATAGTTGCCGACTTTTCGTTCATATTTGCGAATATAGGGCTCACAATTGAAAACATAATTTTTCATGCTTATCTTCAAAATACTCACAGTTGACTTCAGAATGTTCACAGGTGCTTCCAAAGTGCTCACACTCGCTTTCATGATGCTCATAGTTGCCGACTTTTCGTTCATATTTGCGAATATAGGGCTCACAATTGAAAACATAATTTTTCATGTTTATCTTCAAAATACTCGCATTTGGCTTCAGAATGTTCACAGGTGCTTCCAAAGTGCTCACACTCGCTTTCACGATGCTCATAGTTGCCGACTTTTGTTCATAATTGCCGACCCAGGGCTCACAGTTGCCGTCAAAACGCTCATAGTTGCCGACTTTTCGTTCATATTTGCGAATATAGGGCTCACAATTGAAAACATAATTTTTCATGCTTATCTTCAAAATACTCACAGTTGACTTCAGAATGTTCACAGGTGCTTCCAAAGTGCTCACACTCGCTTTCATGATGCTCATAGTTGCCGACTTTTGTTCATAATTGCCGACCCAGGGCTCACAGTTGCCGTCAAAACGCTCATAGTTGCCGACTTTTCGTTCATAATTGCGGACTTAAGTCTCATAGGTGGCAACATAATGGTTCATGGTTGCCGTCAATATGCCCAAAGTTGAACACGTATCTCCCATGGAAAACTTTAACCGCTTATCGCCATGAGAGCTCAAAATCCAGCCTAAAGTTGAAATTGAACGCTGTCAGCGGAATCAAAACCTGGAGGTTTTTTTTTTTTTTTTTTTTTTTTTTTTTTTTTTTTTTTACAAAGGAGCGTTCAATGGAATTCCGTAATATGAAATAAACTGAATATTCGTGTGAACGAGCATGAAAATTAGGACCTCTTTTATGCGTGTACTTAAGGGATGAGCTAAGTGACTGATGACAGATATGTTGGAATGTGAATGTCGATGAACCGAATAACATATCGTTGTTAATTCACAGGTACAATTGAGACATGATATATCTTTTCAAACGTAGGCATTTTGTAAGCAGCACCGCAAATTTTGTCCGCGAAGACAGGCTTTGCTGTCCGCCAAGATGTGCGGACATTGTGAGGGAAAATGAAAAGAAGAAAAATAGTGATAAAAAGAAAAACAACATAAATTTTATTTCACCATATAGTTTACTCTTTCAATGGGCGACCTATAATAGAGTAAGAAAGTAAATAAGAAGAATTTTACATTTTGCTCACACTTGTGGTCATTTTTATTCCAAATTAAGTTTTTGTACTATTGCAAGAAAACTATTCGTACCCGATTAATTTAATTTCTGCAAGACGTGAACCTACATACTTTACAGGGAAGTTCATAAAAAGAATTGTTGTATCGCCATATATATATAAAACTTTAAAATGTTACAGAAGGTTGAACATTTGACGGCAAACAGAGGCCACACTGACCGTCGAAAACTGCGAACGCAGCCGGCAGGTGTAGAGGAGAACACAAAATCATGTTCTTTCTCAATTGTAAAGAGACCGTAGAAGCTAGAATAGTGAAAGTTCTACACAAGACGTACTTAAACACAGTACATGCGACAACGTACAAACAGTTTGTATATACAAATTACTAACAGAGAAAATTCAGTTTCTCTTTTACCGGAGGGTTAAAATTTTGTCGGCGAAGACAGGTTTCGATTGCCGCAAAGATGTGTGGATACTGTGGTGGAAGGTGAGACGAGGAAAAATATTGATAAAAAGGAAAACAATATAAAATTTATTTAACTATATACTATTCTGCGTCAATGGGTGAACTATAAGAGAGTGAGAATGTAAATTGGAATACCATTACATTTCGCTCACCCTTGTGGTCAAGCTTGTTTGAAATTACGTTTCTACACTATTTTTGGGAAATTATTCAAACCAGAATAGTGCAATTTGCACAGAAAGTGTATGAAAATACTGTGCACGGGAATTGATATAAAGAATTGTAGTAACTCCAATTTTATGAAGGAAAATATACTTCAAATTGGTGCAGAAGGTTGAAAATATTACTGCAAGCACAGACCACACTGGCCGTCAAGGGCTTTGAACGCTACCTGCAAGGATAGATGAGAAATTGAAATCATTTTCTTCCCACTACGAATAGAAAAACCAATAAAACTAGAATAGTAATATTTCTAAACGGAATATATGCAAACACAGTATATCGCAGTAGGTTATTAGGAATTTTTATATTCACATTTACAAAAATGATAAAAATAATAATAATAATAATAATAATAATAATAATAATAAATAATTAAAAAAGTTATTACAGTTCAAAATGTAGCGGAGGGTTGAAAATTTTCCGGCTAAAACGAGGTTTATTGGAAATGAAGATGTGTGGGCATGCACCGTAAAAATAAGACAATCGTTAGAGCAGTGTGTGTGTGTGTGGGGGGGGGGGATAAACATAGAAATAATGAAAAGAAATCACTAATATCCATTCCAGCTTCAATTAATGAACAATGATGTAGGGAGAGAGCAAACAACAACACTGTTGTTTATTCCTTCACATTCGGAATGACGGTCATCCCAGATTCTGTTTTTCCACTATCTTGACGAAAGATAGATTAGTGACATTACCAGCCTACCTGTACCTAAACACTGTGCATTGAAATATGTATAATATTAGTACTCTCATATTTGCGCAGATAAGGCTCATAGTTGCCGTCAACATGCTCACAGTTGCCGTCAAAATGCTCACACGTGCCGTCAAAATGCTCACACTTGCCGTCACAATTTATAAGGTTTAAAAAATGCGGTAAGAAGTAAAGCAACATAAATGTCACTTAACCAGATACTATTCTGTGCTAATGGGTGAGCAATAACAGAGTAAGAAAGTAAATTGGAAAACTTTTACATTTCGCTCACACTTGTGGTCATGTTTTTTTTTTTTTTTTTTTTTTTTTTTGTAAATTACGTTCTCCCACTATTTTAACGAAACTATTCAAACCAGAATAGTGCAATTTCTACATGAGGTGTACCTTGATCCCAGCATAATTGTGGGACGTAAATCTTGAAGATTTCATTTAATTTCATTTTTAATAATAATACTAATAATAGTAATAAATATGTGCAAGAAAGTTGAAATTTGGCTTAATACGGGAGGCGAACGACCCAGGCTGTTTGCCGGAATAAAACTTGGATCCCTAACGCCAGAAGCGCATATATTAACGGCTTAGCCACGAGGTGGCTGATACAGAAATAATGCAAATTCCAATATTTTTACTTTTTGCTAATGTTTGAAATTGTTGTTATTGCAAATCACGTTTTTAACAAAACTGTTCTAACTACAAAAGTGAAATTTCAACCCAAACCATGGCAAAGCACTGAAAAGTAAGGAAAAGCATGGCAAAGTAAAGAAATATGTAAAGAATATATATTTAACCGCAGTGACACGGAATATATATAAAAATTCATCCATGGTTTTTCTCACAAACCCAACTCCCCCCCCCCCCCCCGAAAGAAAAGATAGGTTTATTGCATCTCTTTGCTCCGGTGCATAATCGTGGCAGATAGGTTAAAATTTCAAGGGACTTCGTGCACACTATAGCAACAGCAAAGTATATGGGAAGGAACGGCAGAAATCCGATAAAACGCGGTGTTGGCGTGTGCCACCTCGGTAGTGAAAGAATAATTTCTTTCTGTGAACACGAATTTTTCTCAACGAGATTAAATAAATAAATAATTTAATAAAAATTAAATACTTCTAAGGGAAGAACACAGCAAATGAATGACGAGGTAGGTAAAAATTCAAAATGGAAATACAGGGCTGTGAAGTTCAAAAATAAATAAATAAATAAATAAATAAATAAACCATTATCATACTTAAAAATATGTGGTAAAAATTAAAAAGAAAATAAGACCTTTGTTGTACTCTCACGAGAAGATACACACATCGTCTGGAAATTTGAGTCGATAGAAAGCACACAACTGTGATCTAAAACAACCAAATTTAAAACGAAATCACCACATAAGTGTAACCTAATGAAGTTCAACAAAATAAAGCATACAGTAAATTGTGGCGGTGATGGAGGGCGCAGTTACCGTCATGTAAACAAGTCCGTCCACGCTTAAGTTTAACGGGAGCGAGAAGGTAAACCATGTCGGTGATGGATGGCTTAGTTGCCGTCATATAGAGAAACCCCTGTCTATCGTGAGACCCATGTTCCACTTGCTAACACTTTCATGTATGTGAAAACAAGTCAAGATCAGCAAGTGCGAGCGAGTGCGAAAACGTAAAGTCGGCAATTATGAGCAAATGAAAAAAAAAAAAAAAAAACAGCAATTATGAGCATATGGAATATTCCAAATGGGAGAATTAAATAAATAAAAAGAACATAAAAGTGTGATAAGACACTTGTTGTACTCTCAAGAGGATATATATACATCGTCTGGAAATTACACAACAACTGTGAGCGAAAGTAAGGAAATTAAAAAAAAAAAAAAAAAAAGAGAACAGCACATAACTGAAAGCAAATGAAGATCAAGAAAAGAAAGCATACGGTAAATTATGGCGGTGATGGAGGGCGCAGTTACCGTCATGTAAACTAATCCGTCCACGCTTAAGTTTAACGGGAGCGAGAAGGTAAACTTTGTCGGTGATGGATGCTTTAGTTGCCGTCATACAGAGGAGCCCCTGCTTATCATGAGACCCATGTTCCCCTTGCTAACACTTTTATGTATGTGTAAAAAAAAATAAAGATCGGCAAGTGTGAGCGAGTGGGAAAAGGTAAAGTCGGCAATTATGAGCAAAACAAAAAAGTCGGCAATTATGAGCATATGGAACATTCCACATAAGACACTATATACCTCATCAGGAAAATACACAACTGTGAGCGAAAACAACCAAATTAAGAAATCAGCACATAAGTGTAAACTAATGAAATTCAACAAAAGAAAGCATACGGTAAATTGTGGCGGTGATGGAGGGCGCAGTTGCCGTCAATTAAACCAGTGCGTGCACGCTTAAGTTTAACGGGAGCGAGAAGGTAAACCATGTCGGTGATGGATGGCTTAGTTGCCGTCATATAGAGGAGCCCGTGCTTATCATGAGACCCATGTTCCCCTTACTAACACTTTTAAGTATGTGAAAAGAAGTAAAGATCGGCAAGTGTGAGCGAGTGGGAAAAGGTGAAGTCGGCAATTATGAGCAAATGAAAAAAAAAGTCGGCAATTATGAGCATATGGAACATTCCACATGAGACACTTGTCGCGCTCTGAAAAGAACATATATATATATATATATATATATATATATATATATACCTCATCTGAAAAGTACACAAGTGTGAGCGTAAACAACCAAATTAAGAAAAAGAAATCACCACATAACTGTAAACTATTGAAATTCAACAAAAGGAAGCATACGGTAAATTGTGGCGGTGATGGAGGGCGCAGTTACCGTCATGTAAACTAGTCCGTCCACGCTTAAGTTTAACGGGAGCGAGAAGGTAAACCTTGTCGGTGATGGATGCTTTAGTTGCCGTCATACAGAGGAGCCCCTGCATATCATGACACCCATGTTGCCCTTGCTAACACTTTTATGTATGTGTAAAAAAAATAAAGATCGGCAAGTGTGAGCGAGTGGGAAAAGGTAAAGTCGGCAATTATGAGCAAATGGAAAAAAAAAGTGGGCAATTATGAGCAAATGGAACATTCCACATAAGACACTTTTGCACTCTCAAGAGAAGATATATATATTTATACCTCATCAGGAAAGTACACAACTGTGAGCGAAAACAACCAAATTAAGAAATCAGCACATAACAGTAAACTAATGAAAGTCAACATAAGAAAGCATACGGTAAATTGTGGCGGTGATGGAGGGCGCAGTTGCCGTCA
>NW_027657012.1:0-7500 GCF_964235325.1 Thermobia domestica | reverse complement strand
GCCGTGGGGTCATCCGAAAAACTTCCACCGCCAGGATAAAGTTACCGACCCTCAGACAGGTGTGACCCAGAAGAGATCCTGGGTCGCAATGTGCGTTCGAAACGTCGATGTTCGTGTGTCCTGCAGTTCACACTCTTTCGCGCAGCTAGCTGCGTTCTTCATCGACCCACGAGCCAAGTGATCCACCGTTCAGGGTTGTAAAAATTCTACAACAGCATTTCACGTATGCCGTGCAAGAAATTAAAGTTCGGTAAACAAACCGCATCGGGGGCCGCCCTGCCTCCTGTTTGGCCCCGTCAGCTGCGGTCACTCACCACAAAGCTGGGCGTGTTCATTCGAAAGCCTTTCCCTGCATCACAAGGAATAATCTTAGGCTGCCCATGAGTTTGTAGCCAAAAATCATGGCTACCAGTTTTTCATTGAAGGCCATCTTGAACAGAAAAGGATACTGGCCTACAAAGCAGCGAATTCTAGCTCTAGTCGCCCGACCCGAGCGTATTAAAGGCTTCTTGTGCTACTAACGTGTAAGCCTTGCTCCTCGGAGCCTTTTCAAGACTTCTCCCACAAAGCAGTCACAGCCTACTCGAGTCCTTGGAGGACAAGCTTCCGTTCTACCCCAGCACTCGACATCCGACACAAGCATTTTAAACGCTCCTGCTCCGATGGAATAAGTCTTACTCTCTTGGAGTCTTTTCAAGACTTCTTTTCAAACGGAATAAGCTTACTTGAGCCCTTGGACGTCGGAACTGGTTTATCATGTCATCTGACTGAGCATTTAAGACTCCTGCTCCGATGGAATAAGTCTTACTCTCTTGGAGTCTTTTCAAGACTTCTTTTCCACCGAAATAAGTCTACTCCAATCCTTTGATGACACACGGCCTGTGTCAACAGGTAGCCTACGCTACCCTCGCCGATGACAGTGGCTCCCGTTCTTGCTGCTCGCTTCCCAACTAAAGGGAAGACACGGCTCACCTTTCTCTCCTTCGCCTGTCAAGATCAGTGGCTCCCGTTCAACGGTGTCAATCTAACTGATACGACACACTAATAAGAAACTTTTGACATCAACCACCGCAGTGGTGATGAATTGATAATGATCCTTCCGCAGGTTCACATACGGAAACCTTGTTACGACTTTTACTTCCTCTAAATGATCAAGTTTGGCCATCTTTCCGACACGTCGGTACCACCGCAAGACGGAGGTGCCGGGTATCAGTCCGAAGGCCTCACTAAATCATTCAATCGGTAGTAGCGACGGGCGGTGTGTACAAAGGGCAGGGACGTAATCAACGCAAGCTTATGACTTGCGCTTACTGGGAATTCCTCGTTTATGGGACATAATTGCAAGCCCCAATCCCTAGCACGAAGGAGGTTCAGCGGGTTACCCGGACCTTTCGGTCAGGGAAGACACGTTGATTCCTTCAGTGTGGCGCGCGTGCGGCCCAGAACATCTAAGGGCATCACAGACCTGTTATTGCTCAATCTCGTGCTGCTAGAGGCAGCCTGTCCCTCTAAGAAGACATGAACGTTGGAAGGAAAGATTCCAACGCCTAGTTAGCAGGCTAGAGTCTCGTTCGTTATCGGAATTAACCAGACAAATCGCTCCACCAACTAAGAACGGCCATGCACCACCACCCACTGAATCAAGAAAGAGCTCTCAATCTGTCAATCCTTCCAGTGTCCGGGCCTGGTGAGGTTTCCCGTGTTGAGTCAAATTAAGCCGCAGGCCCCACTCCTGGTGGTGCCCTTCCGTCAATTCCTTTAAGTTTCAGCTTTGCAACCATACTTCCCCCGGAACCCAAAAGCTTTGGTTTCCCGGAAGCCGCCCGCCGAGTCATTGGAGGAACTTCGGCGGATTGCTGGCTGGCATCGTTTATGGTTAGAACTAGGGCGGTATCTGATCGCCTTCGAACCTCTAACTTTCGTTCTTGATTAATGAAAACATTCTTGGCAAATGCTTTCGCATCGGTTAGTCTTGCGACGATCCAAGAATTTCACCTCTAACGTCGCAATACTAATGCCCCCGTCTGTCCCTATTAATCATTACCTCGAGTTCCGAAAACCAACAAAATAGAACCGAGGTCCTATTCCATTATTCCATGCACCGAACATTCAGGCGACACGGCCTGCTTTGAGCACTCTAATTTGTTCAAAGTAAACGTGCCGGCCAATCAAGACACTCAATGAAGAGCACCGAGAAAGGAAAAACCGGCAGGACGTCCGGAACGATCAGTTAAACGCCGGGCGGCGAACCGATCGTCCGAGACCCAGATCCAACTACGAGCTTTTTAACCGCAACAACTTTAATATACGCTATCGGAGCTGGAATTACCGCGGCGGCTGGCACCAGACTTGCCCTCCGATAGATTCTCATTAAAGGATTTAAAGTGTATTCATTCCGATTACGGGGCCTCGGATGAGTCCCGTATCGTTATTTTTCGTCACTACCTCCCCGTGCCGGGAGTGGGTAATTTGCGCGCCTGCTGCCTTCCTTGGATGTGGTAGCCGTTTCTCAGGCTCCCTCTCCGGAATCGAACCCTGATTCCCCGTTACCCGTAACAACCATGGTAGGCGCAGAACCTACCATCGACAGTTGATAAGGCAGACATTTGAAAGATGCGTCGCCGGTACAGAGACCGTGCGATCAGCCCAAAGTTATTCAGAGTCACCAAGGTTTCGGACGGACGAACCGACCGATTGGTTTTAATCTAATAAAAGCATCCCTTCCATTGCTGGGCGGGATTCTAGTTGCATGTATTAGCTCTAGAATTACCACAGTTATCCAAGTAGGATAGGTACGATCTAAGGAACCATAACTGATTTAATGAGCCATTCGCGGTTTCACCTTGTTTTGGCTTGCACTGAGACATGCATGGCTTAATCTTTGAGACAAGCATATGACTACTGGCAGGATCAACCAGGGAATTGACCGACTAAAAAGCCGGAAAGTGTTGGACACAACCAACACAGCGTTCTAACAAAGGATAGGAAAGCTACACCCGACCAAGCATTTTAGACTTCTGTTCCGCTGGAATAAGCCTACTCTTGCGGTGACTAGCTCCCGTTAATACTGGCCGTGTGACAGCCGCCAAGAGCATATTAGACTCCCAATCCAATGGAACAAGCCTACTTGTATCCTTGGGTTACAACAGCTTCCTTCCACACGTTGCCGGTACATCCGACAGAGCAATTTTAAAGACTCCTCTTCCGCCAGAATAAGCCTACCTTTGTGGGGCCTGGCTCCCGTTAGAACTGGCCGTAAGGGTACCCACAAAAGCACATTTAGACTCCTCCTCCAGCGAAATAAGTCTACTCATGTCCTACGGATGACTGTGGCTTCCGTTTACATATAGCCGTTCACCCGACACAGCAAATTTTAAAGACTCCTTTTTCCACCGGAATAAGCCTACTTTTGTGGGGCCTGGCTCCCGTTAGAACTGGCCGTAAGGGTACCCACAAAAGCACATTTAGACTCCTGCTCCAGTGAAATATAAGTCTACTAGTGTCCTTGGATGACAGTGGCTTCCGTTCGACAAGTGATACACGCTCAAACTGGCGATGAGTCTATACCGTCCTTAACTTAAGGAAAATCGGTACTTAAATGCCACATGGAGAATAAAAAGTCACTTACAAAAAACAATGCTCCGCATAAGCCTTTGTAAGCTAGAAAGGACATGCTATCTGGCCTCATTCTCAAGAAGGACAAGTAAGCTCCCGTCAACTGGCCCAAACTCTAAAGCGAGGACAGCCCGTTCAAAGTCAATCGGCATCCCTCCTTAAGAGTACAAAACGGCTCACTTCTTAACCACACTGGCTCTTGCTCCTTCAAGTGAAATCTGGCTCCCTTCACTCTGGCATTATCTTTACACATAAATCGGACTCCTCCGATTTAACAGGTGAACCTAACCCGGGAACTAAGGAAACTGGGAATAAAGACTCAGAGGCCCAATTACCTTGTTCGCCAGCCAGCCTTGCGCCGGCCCAGGCTAGAGACTTTCTCCAACAATCCCTGTTGAGCCCGAAGGATCCTAAGACCACTCGTGTGTACAAAACTCAGAGGCCCAATTACCTTGTTCGCCAGCCAGCCTTGCGCCGGCCCAGGCTAGAGAATTGCATGGACACGAGAAACTCTCAGGACTCTTCTTTGTGGCTCCTCCCGGAATTAAGGAAACTCCGAAATGCAAAACTCAGAGGCCCAATTACCTTGTTCGCCAGCCAGCCTTGCGCCGGCCCAGGCTAGAGAATTGCACGGATTATTCCTGTTCACCCTAAACGCATCTGAGACACCTCGTGTGTATGAAACCCAGAGGCCCAATTACCTTGTTCGCCAGCCAGCCTTGCGCCGGCCCAGGCTAGGGAATCACATTGACACGAGAAAGATCTCGTCAGCGGTTTGTAGCGTGCAGAAACTGCTCCCGTTTGAACTGACAATCCCGACAGAGCAATATTAAAGACTTCTGGTCCATTGAAATAAAGCCTACTTTTGCGAGCCTTGCTCCCGTTAGGACTGGCCGTATGGCTGTGCACAAAAGCATATTAGACTCCTGCCTCAATGGAATTAGTCTACTCCTGTCCTTAAACGGATGACAGTTCTTCAAGCATAGCATGCTACCTTCCGCAACTTACAGGCGCGGAAATGCTGTGGAAACGAGGAGACAAGTCCTCACAAAGGTTTCATGGCCGGTCACCCGACACAGCAAATTTTAAAGACTCCTTCTCCACCGGAATAAGCCTACTCTTGTGGGGCCTGGCTCCCGTTAGAACTGGCCGTAAGGTTGCCCACAAAAGCACATTTAGACTCCTGCTCCAGTGAAATAAGTCTACTCGTGTCCTACGGATGACTATGGCTTCCGTTCAAATATAGCCGTTCACCCGACACAGCAAATTTTAAAGACTCCTTCTCCACCGGAATAAGCCTACTCTTGTGGGGCCTGGCTCCCGTTAGAACTGGCCGTAAGGTTGCCCACAAAAGCACATTTAGACTCCTGCTCCAGTGAAATAAGTCTACTCGTGTCCTACGGATGACTGTGGCTTCCGTTCAAATATAGCCGTTCACCCGACACAGCAAATTTTAAAGACTCCTTCTCCACCGGAATAAGCCTACTCTTGTGGGGCCTGGCTCCCGTTAGAACTGGCCGTAAGGTTGCCCACAAAAGCACATTTAGACTCCTGCTCCAGTGAAATAAGTCTACTCGTGTCCTACGGATGACTATGGCTTCCGTTCAAATATAGCCGTTCACCCGACACAGCAAATTTTAAAGACTCCTTCTCCACCGGAATAAGCCTACTCTTGTGGGGCCTGGCTCCCGTTAGAACTGGCCGTAAGGTTGCCCACAAAAGCACATTTAGACTCCTGCTCCAGTGAAATAAGTCTACTCGTGTCCTACGGATGACTGTGGCTTCCGTTCAAATATAGCCGTTCACCCGACACAGCAAATTTTAAAGACTCCTTCTCCACCGGAATAAGCCTACTCTTGTGGGGCCTGGCTCCCGTTAGAACTGGCCGTAAGGTTGCCCACAAAAGCACATTTAGACTCCTGCTCCAGTGAAATAAGTCTACTCGTGTCCTACGGATGACTGTGGCTTCCGTTCAAATATAGCCGTTCACCCGACACAGCAAATTTTAAAGACTCCTTCTCCACCGGAATAAGCCTACTCTTGTGGGGCCTGGCTCCCGTTAGAACTGGCCGTAAGGTTGCCCACAAAAGCACATTTAGACTCCTGCTCCAGTGAAATAAGTCTACTCGTGTCCTACGGATGACTGTGGCTTCCGTTCACCCGACAGAGCAAATATTAAAAGACTTCTCATCCACCAGAATAAGCCTACTCTCGTGGGGCCTCGCACACGTTAGAACTGGCCGTATGGCTACCCACAAAAGCACATTTAGGCTCCTGCTCCAGTGATATAAGTCTTACTCGTGTCCTCTGGGTGTGACAGTAGCTTCCGTTCAAGTATTCTTCGCATTCAGCAACCGCACAAAGCGGCATCGGCCAGAAGTCAATTGCCCGAAGGCGTGATCGACAGGCTAGGCCTCGGGTTAAGAAGGATTGTCTCCTTCCCGTAAACGACAGGTACTTCCGTATGAGAGCCTACCTCACACATTCCCCATCGCCACGTGCCCTCTTAGAAACAGCCGTCCGACCAAGGTTTCTGACATTCTTTGTCAAAATACGAGGAAGTCTTTGGACAACATTAGGCGTGCTGGCAAACCCGCACTGCATGCCCTTTCATAGGTCCGCCCATGGACGCACATTTCTATGAAGCATTCCTCCCAGGCAGCAACAGGGTTTGCAACCTCCTCTACACCTTGACCGGCTAGGACGCCCGTGAATAGCATCCCAGGGTTCTTGCCTGCGGCTGATAAAATTCCTTTTGAGCCTACACTACCATCCGCCGATATTAGTCCGCCTTCAAAATTAACCAACATCAACAGCGATAGTGCGTTTAGACTCCCATAAAGAAACCAACCAGCCTGTGGCTTCCCTTCCCAATTTAGCCATTTCCGCCTCCTGCGAAGACTAGCTTTCTGTCTGTGGCCAGAAGTCAAGATTTCTCGACAGACTAGGCCGCGGAGAGAAAAAAGTAAGCCTCATTTAGAAAGCAATACCATTAGCGGTCTCTCCAACCTCCGTGAACAATTTAAAGGGAATGTTTATATAGAAGGCTTGTTCACTACCCTACCTCCTATAGTGTAGAGATTCCTCTCGATACTACACCTGTCTTGAAATTGCCGGCGTTGCGCAGCCTCGTTTTGACCATGACGGCGAATGCAGCCACGGTTGCCGTATACATCCCACGCAAGGGTGGGAAAACGTGATTTGACATCCAGTATATATATAAACCGTTACAGAATACGACACTCAAAACTTAACAACTTTTACACTCTCCTAACTTCTGGGAACAAATTGAAAGTATAAGCCAGCCTAACCTAACCTAAGTATATAGCAGGATTGCCCACTACCATACCTCCTATAGTGATGAGATTCCTCTCGATCGGACACCAGTCACGAAAATCACGGAATCTCAAAAATGACGGCAAACGAAGCCACAGTTGCCGCCATACTCAAAGGTTATGCTGGGTAAAAAGTTCTCTACGAAAAGGGCTGCTTTTCGCGCTCGGGTTACAAAATTAATGTAAAGAACAATCCAAAAACATGAATTAGGTCAAACTCATGTTAATTACAACCTCATAGAACAATTTCAAGCCAGGACTTAACAAAGTGTAAACGGGGCTGCTTCTGTACCCTAATCCCTATAATGTAGCGATTCCTCTCGATTGCACACCAGTCACGAAAAATCACAGAATGTCAAAAATGACGGCAAACGAAGCCACGGTTGCCGTCATATTCTAACGTTATGCTGGGTGAAAAGTCGCCAACAACAATGTTCACAGTTCCCGTCAGATTGCCCACTGTTCCCGAAATGTGGTTCATACATGCTGTCAACATGTTCAGGAAACCCCTCAGAGCGTTCAAAGTTGCACACACAATGCTTAATAGTTC
>NW_027657011.1:0-46568 GCF_964235325.1 Thermobia domestica | reverse complement strand
CCCATGGAGGTCTTCCTTTCCTAGTTTATGTTTCAGGTCATATTTTGTCATTTTTAAGAGTACAAATGTATGCGTATTTTCGAATTGTTAGGTCATACAAATCCGAGCCCTGTTCAATCGCTCTATCTGTATTTTTAGAGATTATCTTCAGTACATTCATTTATTTCCTTCCTACCATTTTCAACTCTCTTTCATTCTATCAGTTCATCCAATTTTTAACGTTGTTCTGCAGCACACATTTCAAACACTTCTATGGTCTGTTGGTCTTCGCCTTCCGGAGTAAGGTTAACAGATTGTTTTCTATGAATCCGGGGATGTTTTTTCAACTTCCGTCACGGAGCATACATATGTAAAATCCGGAAACTACTTAGGGAAACGGGACCGTCTGGTGAGTCTATGCTTTACATCCACATAGCGACACATTCCATATACATTTTATAGATGTTTTATTCTAACTTTTTTAATATGCAGTATACGTTGACCTTGACCTTATCGTGACAAGAAAAAATAACCTTGTTGCTGGTGTCTTCATGAAATTATAACGATCAATCATACTCCATATGCTTTCATCAACCATTCTCTTCAGAGCTATGTCAATCTTTTTTTTTTTTTTTTTTTTTTTTTTGTCAGAAGCTTTTGTTTGAGTTCAACAGGCTTCCTTACGGAAGCCCCCCAATCCCAAAAACACCAATAGGTGCAAGGCGCACCTTGCTGGTTTAAATATATATATATATATATATATATATATATATATATATACTATGTAGATTTTAACTTGTTAAATTAATATGGAATAGATTTATAAAATATACCAGGCCTGGTCTTAAATTATAGGTGTACCTAATAAATCAATATATATGTTTAGTAATATTATATCTAGTAAACTGTGTATTTAACTTGTAAATTCTTGTATTTTAAATAACTCTTCTTTAGGTTGGAAACACTTCTCGCTGGGGCTGCCGAAGCGAATTTTTTCTTTTTCTTCTTCAAGAGGAACTTTGGTTCCCCGCACCCCGCGAGTTGCCCCTTAGTTTGTCTTTTCGAGAACGGCTATAAATACGGACGGGAATTGTGTAACAGGGCTTCACTTTTTGAAGACAGCCCCAGAATGAGGTGGCTTGGTAGGTTCTGAATGAGGACCAGTTAATCCGAAATTCTACTTAACCTCTTGATTATTTTGCCAGAGTGAGGTGGCAGTAGAGGATGGTTCATATTGAGAACCAAGGTAGTCAGTGGATAGGAAACCACTCAGTAATGTGGTCCTAGGTTTGGTTCTAAGTGGGAACCAAGATTAAGGGATTTAGTTTTATTTAGTTTCTATTAATTCAGTTATATTGGAATTTATAAATTTTGTGGTTCGATTTAGGTTGGGATGGATTGAGAAGTGTTTTAGATGGGTTGTAGCTAGGAAATTAATTTTGTTAATTTTTCTTTTTTCTCTCGATTCCCAATTAGAGAGGGATAAGAGAAGGATAGAGGGAATTGGACAAAAATGATGTTCAGTGGAGTACACAGTGGGTACTCGGTTTGTTATAGTGAGAGTCCAATAATCTGGACTCCATATAATTTTGACGCCTAGTCTTGAAATATAGACGAAGCCGATAGAGTATTTCCCTGATCAAAGAATTTTCCCGGATTCAATATACGGATCCAACAATACCCTTAACCTAACCCATACCTAACCTTAAATTATTAGCTAGTCTCCTCTGTGGAACGGATTCAGGTAAGATGAGTTCCAAGACAGGGAATTAGGTGACGCACTCTATAAATGATTAGCAGTGCTGATAGAAACTAACTAAGGAGTGTACTAACAGCTTGTAAGTGAACGCGAGTTAGTAACTCCACAGGCCCATCCTAATTAGTCACTGAATGGACAAACTAGAGATTCAATTAACAATTAAGAATTCTAGTCAGGAATTTTAGATTTTATCTTAGAATTTCATAAATTAACACTTTTTAAATTAGTTAATAAATAGTTAAATTTTAAAAGTGTCTATGATTTCTATATTAAAAAATCGTATGCAAGAGTTTGATTTAGTTAAGTAAAAATCCCCTAGACAATTTACTTATAAACGAGTCAAATTGCACTTCCAGCTTCTCCATAAGTTAAAGGAAAGAGAAGGAAGTCCTTGAGAGAACAGTAAGATAAGGAATCCATTAAGTCTTCGCTCAGGGAGGAACGCGGAGATAGAATAGTGGAAGGTAAAGGAAGGAGAAGAAGAAGAATCGAGATACATTTTGAGGATAGTACAATTCTGGTTACTAATATATTCAGTAATACCCTTCTTTATTCACGAATTGGATTATATTGTGTTCTCAATCAATGGATTCATTCTTTGAGGAACGGGAAGCGTAAGGAATAGATATTGAGAGTAGCGTTGCGCGTTAAGGGAGCGCCTATTGCATATTAGTGGCACATTAGGTTTATTTACAGACGGTCGCATAGGAAGACCTAGCAGTGGATGGGAGGACAATATTAAGATGAATCTTGCGTACAAACTTGACGCAATTAGTTAAACAGGAGTCAGTTGAGAGCTTTTGTGGATGCAGCATCGAACTTGCGGTGTCCTCGGGGTATAGAGTTAGGGGTTTCGTTTTGTGAACAAAACATTATATTGACCTATTATCGCATTATCATAGGCTAACTAAGGGGTATACCGGATGTATCTGTGTACATCCTAATAAAATGATGTGTATATTTTAGTTATCATGCTTTCTAAAATTTTATTTGTACTTTGAATCATTGAACTAATGTTTTATCTATTAAAACAACGCTTATCCTCTGAACTGCCAATGACGACTTAACTCGTCATGAGAATTTTGCTTGTATTTGCAGTCTGACGACTACGTTCGTCATAATAAGATTCGTATTGGGCGTGACGAGTTAATACGTATTTTTCGTGGGACGTAAAACTCAAAGATTTCATAACACGTATTTTTAACGAATTTATTTCCCATTCAGATGCAACCTTCTGATTCGGAAGCTCCCAAGTTAGCAGGTTAACACCCAGTAACACGAGTACTTGAGAATGTTATAGTGAGAGGGTATGTAAATATTAATTCCCTTAGCGCACACCAATGTCAGAACTTCTAGATACGCCTATGTCTCATATTGTTTGTTTTATGATACCGTGACTAAGAGATATTATTCAAGTTCCTATATGAATAATTTACAACTTATACAATTCTAATAAATACTTTTGTACATAATTAATGCACTACAAAAAAAAATATTGAGTAAATCGAGCAGACAAATCATAATGAAGACATGGATGGAAACACTAGACGAATATTGAAGAAGCAGTGAAAGAATAAATAAAGAAATTAATGCACAAAAGAAGCCCGGCAATAAAGAAAGACGAGAACAATGAGAAGAGAAAAGATAGCTACTATAAATTAGTAGTTAATGAGCCGTGAATGACGAGGAATACCCAAACAAAGTTCAAAGGAAGTGATCAGCCGCTAGGCAAAGACAAAGCGTTATATTTTATGTATGATATTTGTACCTGTCAAGTTTTAACGATTCTCATCACCCTGGAATCATTACGTATACCTGTACATAATAATAAAGCCTAATACGATACATTGTAATGCAACACGGATTAATTGCGCTTGCTTGTTCTCAAGTCGCTCGTTAAAATTCCCAATACATAAAACATAGCACTATTTTTTTTAAAAAAAATAGAACCTAATAATATTTCAGTTAAGAAATTTATAAACAGCCATATTCATAAGATATAACAGCGTCACATGTACATCGCGTGAAGGAGTTTGGTTCTTAATTAACATTGAAACTGGAAGTGGTAGCAGGTTTCCACAATTTCCGGTTTTAGAAGAGATTAATGCTTAACGCACCAAGCCTAAATCGTCAACTTTGTTTACCAATCTGGGGTCTTCTAGGGACCCCAAGTATTATTTTAATCTCTCAATTTATTTTTTTTGCACTTTTTTAACGAACGTATCATTGATCTAATTATGTAGTAGACATCCCAAAAAAATGCAGGGCACATATAAAAATCTAGAATAAATTGGTTCTTATACTTGCAGCAGTATCACCAAATATCACCCTCTGGGATCCCTAGTGGACCCCGCTTTGTGTGTTAAGGTTAAATATATTCTTTGAGACGCTTAATTGATTGCGGAAAACCTTTTCTTACCAACTATTAACGTTTTTATCCTGTAGTGATCAACGTTAAAATCTGAAGTTGTTTAGCTTTCAAACTTTCGATTTGAATAGAGATTTAAAAGAGGAGATGGTACCTATTCTTAGAACGCAAAATCAATTTAACGAAAGCAACTTCTTAGTATATTTTATTATTTTTCGTCTATGTACAGTATAATACTAGATCAATATTGAAACAGGGAAATTGTATTGGCTTTCTCCAGGCCGGAGCCAGCCCAAAAATGTAGGAGGGCCGGTAGAAGTTAGGGGGGCCCAATCCAACCATATTATAGCTCGTCACTATATTTCTTTATCACTAGAACTTCCACTGTCATCTGTTGTGACAGTTGAATGAAACTATAACTTACTTCAAAATTGACTTATGTAGATCTCTTTTCTATTTCTTTGTTTTCAAAAAGTAACTTGCTCCGCTGTAACGTTACGCCGTACATGTGGATTATATGATAAATCATTATCATCATCATAGCTATTCTCCCATTACACAGGCCGACGTTTTTAAACTTTTGAAAAGTTACAGAAACAAAACTCACTGATCCTGACTAATTTTAGATCCCGGAATATGAATATGATATCCATTTTACTACATTAGCTCGCATTTTTGTGTAACGCTTAGTTGCCAGATTTACCATAATAAGGAAAATAAATTATCATGAAGTGTACCAGCCAATGAGCTGTTTGCGTGCCGAAAGGGAATCAACTTCATTTCGACAGTTGGTCAAGAACGACATTCAGTTTGAAAAATTCTTAAAATTAATTTATTGAATCAAACCAGTTAAAAATTATATATTCTGTTTGTGTATTGGCACTAAAAAACTATATATATTCTGTTAGTGTAGGCCTATTAGCATTTACATACACAGAGTAATTTATAAAGTCTAATGTTTAGAGCTGCTGATAACACCATCTGCTTTACTTTTTTCTTTTATGAAATGTTGGGTCCTCACTCTTGATCGACCAGCAATAGTCCCCCATCATTGTAGGGTCCCAACGTCCTTGATATTGAGTTTCCATCGTTCTTATATCCTGGTGAAATCGTTCTTCCATTTCGTCGCTTACATCTGCAAGATTTTCTGGGAAGAAGTTGAGGTGGGAGTGCAGAAAGTGTATTTTCAAAGACATGCAACATCCCAGAGCTTCATATGCGACCAGAAGTTGCTGCACCAGAGCCTCGTAATTTTGAGCTTAGTTTTGCCCAAAAAAAACCTTTTACAACTTGAACAAAAGCACGCCAGACATTTAATTCTTTGTCGTTTAAACTCTGTTCAAACAATTCGTCATGGATAAGTTTGCGAATATCAGGTCCTGTGAAAACTTCTTCTTTTAATTTACCATCACTTAGTTTTGGAAAACACTGTCTAAGATACTTAAATCCTTCACCTTCTTTGTCCATAGCTTTTACGATATTCTTCATGAGGCCCAATTTAATATAAAGAGGTGGAAGCAGCATCTTGGTTGGATCGATCAAAGGCTCATACTTAACACTGTTGGTACCGGGCTTAAATGTCTCTCTGGGGAGGCCACTCTCTTTGTGAAAAATGTTTTCCTGTGGCTCTTGAGTGCCAAAGACACACAAAACAACAGTACTTTGTAAATCCACCTTGCAGACCAAGTAATATTGCAATAACTTTCAAATCTCCGCAAATTTGCCAACCATATTCTTTGTAGCTAATACGATTTAAAATGAGTGCGAGATTCTCGTAAGTCTCTTTCATCGAAACAGAGTGTGCCACAGAAATAGACGGCAGCTTATTTCCATTGTGAAGTAAAACTGATTTCAGACTGTACTTAGACGAATCTATGAAAATACGTCAATCGGACGGATCATGTTGAATTTCTAATTCATTCATCAGACAATTGATGTCCGTGCATACGCAAAGAGAACCTTCCATTCTGTAGTATTCTGGAAAGGGCTCGTTCCTTTTTTGTAGTGAGTGTAAGTAGTTCCAGGAGCCAGTAAATTTTTGAGTCTAGCACCCAAAAGTTGAGCTTTCTCTTTCGAAAGTTGTAACTCTCTCACTAAATCATTCAACTCATGTTGTGGGATGAAGTGAGGCTCATCTTTTACGTAGAAGGAACTGTCTCTCGGATCTTCATCTGCAGATATTGAGTTGGTGTCCTCATCGCTTCCTGTAGACGCTGTAATATCGATAATTTCCCAATCTTTCGGAGGAGTAGGTACAGGTAAATTTTCTCCATAGGGCACTGGTCTGATCGCGGATTGCAAGTTTGGGTATTCGGAATCCTTCGTTTGGTTCCTTTAAACCAGGCAGTCAGAGTCGCATAACACATCAAACAACACACATGAGGGGCCCAGCTTTTATCTTGATCACCGATCTTGCAGCCAAAATAAAAATAATATGCATTTCTACCGTCATTATTTATCGATCTAATCTCCGACTTAACCATAAATACGCCACAGATATAACAAAATCTGTTCGGTGAGTTTTTACATCATCTGAGGGAAGAACTTGACGTTTTGCACAGGAAAGCGAAACTTAGAGCAACAGCACAACCATTTATTCCATAAAATCACTAAAAGATACTGAAAACACAGGCAAACTTCTAAAAATACGGTAAAATAAAACTGAAGTTACTGACGCAAAAATTTCAAGTCAATTCTCCCGACAAAATACTTATGCACTTGAGAGATTACTTACTTCAATGCATAAGAGCAAAACTGAGCCACGCAATAACGGCACAGTCGGCGCTTTTTTCGCCCGCGTCATCGTACCGCTCATTGTTGCCACATAGACTCTATTTTTTAGACCGGTTTCAGTGGTCAAAAACCAACAAACAAAGGAGGGGGAGGAACACAAGTGTCAAGCATTTCAATCATCCCTGTCCTCCCGGTATTCATTGTTATAAATGCCAACAACAAGGGGGGTCCTATCTGTCGCCAACTGAGTGAAATCTAATTTATTTCTCACTCAAATAGCATTGTCAGACCGGTTACTTCGATGACAACTGAAGCCGTCCCTACAAAATGGCAAAATTGGCAACAATGCATAACGCCAAAATACGAGCTAATGTAGTAAAACGGCTATCAATTTCGAATTCAGCATCCTGAAATTAATCAGAATAAGAGGTTTTCCTTTCTGTAACTAAACCAGCGTTTCCCAACCGGTGTGCCACGGCACACTGGTGTGCCGCGAAGAAATCGAAACATAATTATTAATTCTATAGCAACCAAATTGGAAGACATAGGGAAAAAATGTATATATTTGTATTTCACATTACTATGAATTTCTACCATGGAAAAAATTACTGTTTACATCTATTACTGTCAGTAAGTACGCCAGAAATTTTTACTTGGGGGTGTGTTCAAAATAAAAGGGGGGGTGTATTCTCAGAATAGTGATATAATTTTTAAACAAACTCAAACAAGAAAACAGTATATTTTCTTACGTAACTATTGCAATACTACTACTACTACTACTACTACTACTACTACTACTACTACTACTACTACTACTACTACTACTACTACTACTACTACTACTACTAATAATAATAATAATAATAATAATAATAATAATAATAATATCAGCTAGGTTCAATAAAGTAGGTTCGCACATTTGAGCATTTATTATTATTATTATTATGAAACTAAGTAATACAGTGAAACCTCTCAAAACGGACATCGGTGGAACACGATTATTTGTCGGTAAATTAGAGATGTCCTTAAATGGGAGGATTCTCTCATAAGACCACACCACACATATTTATGGAATTGTAGAATAAGAAAGTTTGTCCTCTTATGAAGATGTCCATTATTGAGAGATACCCGTTAAGAGACGTTTCACTGTGTTAGGAATTAACCTCCACTATTTTACCCAGTAATTACACATGAATTGATTACATACGAATTATTGTAATTATTTTGCAAAATTCTGCTATTATTTCAATTTATTCACCCCCAGCAAGTTTTAGTGGATGATATTTTTGCAAAATATTAATTAGGGAAAAAATCCCAAGTCCCATGCTGAAATCACATTCGTTTAGTAATTTATACTGTACATAGTTCCAATTTCATTATTTTAATATTCTAACCCTGTTGTTAACATTAATTGTTGTAATATTATTTGATCTCTTAATCTCCGTTTCTGCCCCTTCCTGGCTACGTTATTGGCTCTGAATATATCTTTCATAAGAAAATTATTCATTGATTTAGTTGTTTTCCAGAAATCCAGTTTTTCAGTTTACAAATATTTTGTATCTTTCTGTTTTTTCTTCTTTAATATACCTTAATTTTAATAATACTTGGGCTCATAGTGGTCTGGTCTCCTGTAAATAGTTGAAAAGTGACCAAAAATGGCCAAAAACACGAAAAGGTTACAAAAATCTCATTATACCCCTTTTTCCTTTGTGAATTTCTACATCACCTCTCTCTTTGTTTGTTGTTTTGTTTCTTCTTTATTTCTTTTTGAGTTTCCTCCTTTCTTAGGTTTTCAAAATAAGCTTTGTAGTTACGGTAAGCAGACTTAGCAGATGCAAAAAGCTTCAGTTCTGGCCTATTGCCGAATATCTTCATCCCAGACATTATATTTAACTTCGCATTAAGAGTTCTCAAAAACGTGAAATATTCAAATTCACCACCTACTCTTAAGAAGAACATACAAGAAGCATAACACAAGACGAACATGATAAATCACACAGACACACACACACAACGTTCAACGGAGCGTTAACTATTATGAGAGAAAACTAAAACATTATTATGATAGAAGAAAGAATAGACACAGAAGGGTTCTCAACCCCACCTTGAGAGCTTAAGCATCCACCAACCGTCCACTGTGCTTTAGCAAAAATAAAAGCTGAAGTGAGAATAAAGCTGACTGTTTCACATGTGGCAGCAAGTACTGCATCTTTCAGAAGAGTAATGAGTAACAAGTTTCCGCCTTTTTCCATTTGTTTTTATATTTTTCTTAGAAAACTGCCAATGCAAAACATAAATCACACGAAAAAGTCACTTTACCTCTCAAAAAAGTAACTTTTAGTGACAAATTTGAAAAAAAGTAACTTTTAGTTAAAAAAAAAAGTTACTCGCTATGAGCCCTGTTTCACTAAATGAATTTACGTAAATAAAAAATATACTTTACAAAAAAATTAAGCTAGCGCCAAATGCGTTCCTGCATAACATTAGACTCAGTCTAAAATATGTATAATTCTTACTTCGATCGATCTCTTCATTTCTAAAACCGTTTTGACTACACCCTTCTAACGTTCGTCCACTAATTGATACACCACTTGCAGAACAGGTTCGAAACCACCCACAGAGCTTTGTGGAGGGCCATGAATATGTTAGGAGGGGCCAAGTCATTAAAAATTCTCTTACAAATATCTAAATTGTGCATTTTGTATTGAGGTCTGAAGGGGATATGAAAAATTAAGGGAGGGCCAGGCCCTCCCTAGTCCCCCTCTAGTTGCGAGCCTGTTGCAGATAGCACTTACCAACTGAATCTGGTATAGGCTTATAACTATATTGTCACATTTTTTCCTTATTGAGGAGGAGGTATGTGAACGACCGCTCAAGACTTGCCAATTTCAGTCATCTGCATCTGTCCATCAACTCCATCAATCTCTTTTCTCGGAAACAACCGCGGAGCCCAGGAGAGTAGGTATGAACGGGTCTGTTTTGTCAATTGTTTCGATCGAAACACCGCCCGAAACAATGAGGTCATGTGGTTCTCGAAGCCTTACATGAGAACGAGGTTGCTTCGTATTTTGAAGTGAAATAAATAAATAAGAATATGGCCTTCTTTCCTAAACTTGATGTAATAAATAACCTATATGGTACTGACTGATACAATTGGATTTGGGGGAGTATTCCTTTCCCATCCAGGGGTGTGTGTAAAGAAATTTGGAGGGGTGTTAGGGGGGTGTTGGGGGTGTGTAGATTACTCCCTGATTACTGTGTAGCAGACAGTATTTCGGCTCGTATACATTTCCACGGTTAGCTGCTATGTTACGTTTCAATTGAGAGTCATACTAACACCAAGAAATGGAAGCACTTGTACGATACGCGTCAAGTAAACGTTCGTAGAACACTCATTCGCACGTAAATGACAGAACGACACTTTGTTCAACAGCTGTGTTTTGACTTCGACGCATCGCAAGCTGTGTGATTGCAATAATGTGCACCGGTTTTGGTTAAAACAGCAAAGTTAAAAGTACAAGACATTTGTTTGTTCGTTCGTTATTTAGTGATCTTCGTTCTTACTGAAAGGTTGGATACAGTTTTCGATAAAGAAAGCGTATTTTTAAAAATCTGAGTCCTATATTTCATTGTAATTGTTTTCTATCTTAAAATTAGAATAAAAAATAAGCATAATGAAATAGCATAGGGGAAAACCAGTGATCAAGCTTTCATCTTTGTGAGAAAGAGATCAGTAATCACAGAAAAAAATTACCATGGTATTTTATATTTGCAAATAATAATAATAATAATAATAATAATAATAATAATAATAATAATAATAATAATAATAATAATAATAATAATAATATGTAGGCCCTATGAGTGTGCCGCGAGAATTCAAGTTACACCCATAGTGTGCCGCAAGTTGAAAAAGGTTGGGAAATGCTGAACTAAACTGATGTCGGCCAGTGTTATTGGAAGGTCACTTGCCGCAACTGAGATGCTTTAGTCTTGGGGTTCACTACGATTTCTCTGTTTTGATATTGTCAATCAATTTTAGCCTTCTTCGCTCTCTTCCTCTCTTTCCTGCCACCTCCCTTATAATATTTAAAAGTGTTCTTTTCTCCCCCACCATTTCTAACACCCTCTCATTAGTTTTCCGCTCGCCCCACCTAATTTTCTTCATTCTACTTCACTTCGAAAGGTTTAGTCGTTTTTCATCATTTCTGCGTGATGTCCGTGTTTCTGCTTCACACAGTACAATACACCACACGAAGTATGTTACGAGTTTCTTTCTAAACTCTGTATTCAAGGTCCAACAAAATATACTTTTCTTTCTCCGAAAGACTTCTTTCGCCATTCCTATCCTTGCTTTTATTTCAAGTTCACACTTCAAATAGTCAGGTCTCGAACTCAGTATACCTGTGCTACTAGTCAAGCAATGTGACTACTCACTACGAACCTTGAGTCTGGTTTGCATTATATTGTGTGTTAATGAAACAGGCTAAGACGAAATGAAACATATCGCTCGCAACATTACAACAGCAGAGATTTGAAAATCTTTAGCACAATTTCTTCAATAATGTTTTCGGAAAGCGAGATTGAGAAGTTAATTTACATTAAATCACGTTAATTAGTTTGGTCAAATTGACAATAGAAATTCAAAATGTGGCCGAAATCCCACAACCATCAATGTCTTTATCAAGATCAAATTATACATGTTTCTCTATAGTTTTGGATTTTAAAAACATAAAAAAGAACTACGTTAAGAGTTCAAGTAATGTTGTTTACGAGACGAGACGAGAAATAAGTTTTTTTCGTCTCGTAAAGTGTGTAGAAGTGTCGTCTCGTCTCAATGTTTGAAGTATTTTCTTTCATCTCGATTTTTTTCTTGTTTCGTTTGGTAAATTTATATACAAAACTTGTGCTCCAATTTTAATTTAATCTAGAAGATATCCGAACACTTCTGGCACAAGGGATCCTTGAAGAGTGTGATATAACAACATTTAAACAATATTTATCATTAGAGTATGTTGTGTATTAACTTGTATATCTTTAAACATTAATAAATGCTCTTCATTGAGTTTGTACAATCAATTTATAGTTTTTTTTCTATTAGTAGAGGCACGATTTTTGTGGTAAATACGAATTTGTAATTTCGTTATAAAAAATATGCGTAAAGCGGAATAAGGTCGGTGAATAAAAATTCAATGTAAGAACACTATTTTCCTTGGCAATTACAATTAGTTACCTTTTATTTCACCTTAATTTCCACTCATCAATCATGACATGGCCTCATGCATGACTATATTAAACAATATTTGTGTTTTTTTAAAAAAAAAATAACACTAAGCATCCTCATTGACTGAAAGTATCAGTTAAACAAAGAAAAAAAAACACCCACACAGAGAACATTAATAGAAAGAAATAACTTTAATGTAGAGACCTGCACGGGCCGAATTTTTCGGCCGAGCCCAATCCAGCCCGAATGTACCTAGGCCCGGCCCAGCCCGGGCCCGAAAAGTTTTTTAAAATTCTTGGCCCAAGCCCGGCCCGGGCCCGATAAATTTTAAAGGTTTTTGGCTTGATCCCGGCCCGATAAATTTTTAAAAAATTTAGCTCGAGCCCCAATCTTTCTCAAAATTTAGTATTAAACTCGACCTAACCCTCAGAAACATTTTCTAAACTCTGGTTCACAACCTCACGCTTGCCTCCCAAATGGTACCATTGCCCCCTAGAACTTTACCTGTCATCGAGAGAACAAAAACTCTATTTACTGTAACAAAAATCTCACTTAATTGATTTTTAGCATAAAGTGAAGATGGCAATATTGTTCAGCGACAGGCAAAATTTTCCCACCCCTTCTTGTTATATTTTGAGTTCAGTGAAGCTCAAGGTCAGAGCTTAATTTACCGCATAATGCCTGCAATCCTCTATAGTGAAAGTGGAGCCGCTAAGCAACACAAACTGTAAATAGTTATTGCATTCCTTGTAACATTTTTCACGGACACACTTCTTCAACGTTTGGCTTTATTCCAATTATCGTTTAACGAAAGTCAATAATGATTAAAGACTTGCAATTAATCGGCTCCAGCCCGGCCTGACCTGAAAAGAAATGAGTGTCGGCCCGCCCGGCCCGGCCCAAGGAAATAACAGAGTCGGCCCGCCCAAGCCCGGCCCGCGGGCCGGAACTGGCTTCAAGCCTCGGACCGAGCCCGGCCCGTGCAGGTATCTACTTTAGTATTCACAGTTTATTTATGCAAACAACACGTAAGCATTGTTTCCAACGTTTTCTGCTGTTAAATTTGTTCTTTTGTCGGTAAGTATGCCAGTGTAAGAAGAGAGGGCCCTTTCCACGTCAACATTCGAAACTGATATGCACATTAGTTGAAGATATTTTCCAGCGATTTCTGAATGTTCATCTAACATACCCTGCAACACTCCTTCCACACTACCGGTATCCACTTCAACAGTAGATACCGTTTGCAGCTCGCTTGTAAAAATTTCAAAAAAAAATCATAGTGGTCTATTTTCTAAAAAATCGGAAATTTCATCACATTGCGTCGAAAAATTGTCACTTTTGCGTAAATTTCGTGGAATCTCGAGAGTTGTTGCAAATTTCGCTTATTCGACAGAATTTCGCGTTTAATCGCGAACGTTATATGGCCTAACAAATGGTGAATATATATATATATATATATATATATATATATATATATATATATATATATATATATATATATATATATATATATATATATATACAACATTTTCATACAAAACTAATTCATTTCGCGTTTTCGCATGTCACCAAAAAATCGTTCGTATCTCTATCTATTAAGTATCATGTTGCACTAAAACAATGTTTGAGATCTAAGACCTGAATGAACTAGTGTTTCAGACTATCAAGGGCGCCGATCCTGGAGGCTCGGGATCTTCAAAGCTCATGTGGGGCCCCTGTATTTTTATGAATATGTATTTTTCTTGTTATATTATTTTTTTAAATGAATGGTTCCCCCAAAGTTACAGAGAAATCGACGCCCTTGCCGACGAGACCAATGAAATTGCTCGTCTCGTCTCGATTCTCGAGTTGATTTTGAGTAAGGAGCCATGGGCTCCCTAGCAAAACATCCTAACTACACTGAGAAAAAATGTATGTAGCGTACGTAAAATCGTGTTACATTTGTAAATCCTGTATTTTTTGGACTTAACGTACAGCAGACGTATAACTGAAAACGCATGTTTTATAATACTTTCTGTATAAGTGTTCCATCTGTACGTACTTTCCGTATGAAACAATATAGGTGATCAGGATCTCACATACAAATGGACGTATATAACATATAGCTGAGGAATATAACATCAATATATGCACGTGATATACGGAAAACTGTTAGATGTCAGACATCCTGCAACGGCATGATGTAACATTCAAGGGCAGTGCGTATGTAGCATATGGATAACGTATGCTCCATACTGATTTCTGTAGTAAGTAAGAGGATTCCGTATATTTGACCGCTTTCCGGAGAACGTATTTTTCTCAGTGTACACCAATGCTCACCCTCCGTAAAACCTTTTTCTAAGTCTGCCAATCATATTGTTGTTAGATTTCTCAACACTAAAGTACAATCAGCGTCTGGACCAGTGTGGTAATTGAAGGGGGGAAGGGGGAAATTCCCAGGCACCTCTGAACACTTCCCCGGAACCTTGTTCCCATTGTGCTTTCTAGGGGTGGAACTTGCTAAGACATCCAACCTTCATAGTTTATCGAATCGAGATGCTCTCACAGGGGGTATTCAAGCACCTTTATACGCTATGTACACTCATGTCCAAAATTATTGTCGCATGTCTATAAATATGTTGTTGTAGGAATATAATTTAATAACGAATTCGCCCGGTATTTCTTATAATGTTAATATGTGTATAGGCCAGTAGTAGTCCCCCCGTTATGTCCAGCCGAGTCAGCAAAAATTTTCTCGATTCTGATTGGCTGAGAGAGGTCACGTGACGTTAGGCCCCGCCCACGCGGGAAATTCAAATTTTCAGGTCACGTGGTATGACGTCATGAGTCACCCTGCGGGGAAATCCCTCACCCGGGATTTTTGAAATTTGTTCCCTTTTACGGGTAAGATGAGTGTTTATGATTGGTTGACAAATGTCACGTGATTTTAGACCCTGCGATATTTGAAATTCGTTCCCTTTTACGGGTAAGATGAATCCTTTTGGTACCCCAATGCTGATTGGTTGATAGAGGTCACGTGATCTTAAGCCCTGTGACTTTTGAAATTCGTTCCCTTTTTACGAGTAAGATGAGTGTTTTGGTACCTCGATTCTGATTGGCCGACAGAGGTCACATGATCTTAGACCCGCCACACACCCCATGAGTGAAATATAGAGCGATATGTCGGTGATCACCCTAGACCTGTATTTTAGAATTTTGTTCCCTTTTATGGTTATCCTTAAAGTTCCCATGGAGGGTTCAACCTCCTCCTTAAATAACCCTTTTTTGGTATCATGATATTGTACTGAAGTTTACATTAAATATTATCGTTCTCTTTGACAGATAAGATGCTTACCAGCTTTCTTACCTTGATGGAGATCTTGTCCTTGAATTAGTAGCCTATGTCTCTGGAAGTAACAATGGTGAAAGAGGGGTGTCGCTTGTAGATTTCTTATAACACATTGTTGTGAGTTTAAGCGATTTTTTGCTCAGTAAGCGCTTCATTAATGGAAACAGTGTTGCCAGATTTTTCTTACCTAAACTGCTCCGATTCTTTTCGAAACGGTTCCGCAGAGTACAAGAAATTTTAAACTAAAATTTTTTCGAACTAAAAAATTTTCAAACAAAAATTTTCAAACAAAAATTTTTCGAACTAAAAATTTTGAAACAAAAATTTCAAAAAAATTTCGAACTAAAAAATTTAAACTAAAAACTTTCGAACCAAATTTTCAAATCAAAAAATTTTCGAACTAAAAAAAATTAAATTTTCGAACCCCCCAAAAAAATCGAACTAAAAAAAATTTAAAAATTTTCGAACGAAAAAAATATTTTAAACTAAAAACTTTCGAACTAAATTTTCAATTCAAAATTTTTCGAACTAAAATTTTTTTAAAAAAAATTTCGAATCAATTTTTAAAACAAGTTTTGAACTAAAGATGTAAACCACATTTAAAAATTTTCAAATCAATTTTTTTTCAACTAAATTAAAACCAAATTTTGGACACTAAAAATTCTTTAATTAATTTTTCGAACAAAATCATGTAAACCAAATCTTGGATATATTTTCCACCTTAAATTTTCAAGATTACCATGATTTGAAAACAAGTGTTCAAGGTTTCAAGAAATAATAAAACACATTTTTTTTTTCAACTTGTTGTATTTTAACGAAAGGTATGTGCTTTTCTCATACATCGTGAATAAAGTTGCGGGAAGTAATGTAATTGTAAGAAGAACAATATACTTGTGACGTTGAAAAGCTGCAGTATGAAGGAGGTAATGTGACCCCAGCTGTCTGCTGATTCTTACCACGTACTTGCACAGTTGTTTTCTGTATCAACACGCTACAGATGTAAACCACATTTAAAAATTTTCAAATCAATTTTTTTTCAACTAAATTAAAAACCAAATTTTGGACACTAAAAATTCTTTAATTAATTTTTCGAACAAAATCATGTAAACCAAATCTTGGATATATTTTCCACCTTAAATTTTCAAGATTACCATGATTTGAAAACAAGTGTTCAAGGTTTCAAGAAATAATAAAACACATTTTTTTTTCAACTTGTTGTATTTTAACGAAAGGTATGTGCTTTTCTCATACAAGGTGATTAACATAATAAATACAGGATCTAATTAATGAATATGTTGGAACGTGTCATCATCTTCGAATCTTGTAGACGTATCCTGTAAAGAAAAAGAAGAAACGACGGATTACTTTATGAATTTCTTTTTTCCTGAAACAATAAAAATGAGTCAATATTGATAAGAGAGAAATAAAACTTACTCGTAAATGATGGATCTGTTTAGGTTCATCTTCCTCCTCGGGTACAGGATGACTGCATTTTTTTTCACTGATGGATGTTTATGAACTCTTCTGGGTACTGCATTTTTCTTGGTGTTGCTGCTTTATGGTCAAGGTTCCTCCTTCGGTACGAGATGACTGCATTTCTTCCACTGATGGTGGTGTTGATGGTTTATGAACTCTTGTGGGTACTTCATTTTCTTCTTGGTGTTGCTGCTTTGTGGTTAAGGAAGGGAAAGAAGAAAAGGAAAAGGAAAAAAGAAATGGCGGCCTTATTGGGTATTTACAGTTTTTTCTTCTTCATCTTCTTTTTCCAGTTCCATCTTCTGTTTTTTAACGTACCCGTACGGAACCGTATCGTAGGAATTGAGTTCTTTAAATCGACGTTTTGTGTATCGGATACTGTACATTTTTTCTTCCTTTCGTGTGACGATGGTATGGTCTTTAGTCCTGCATATCTTATGGGGGATAGTGATGGTGACTTGTCCACGGCATTGATTTGTAATCATTTCTTTTAGCGTATTGAAATTTAATTGTTGTCCTGCATTGTAGTTTAATGTAAATCCTCTAATTTTGCATATGTAACTGGTGACGTTGGTATCCGGATTGTATATTTCTAGGCTGTAATTTTTTGGTCCTCCACTGACAAATGTCTTGATGTATGCTCGTGGTCCGTAAGACTCCATCTCATCCGATAAGCATCCCAAGTACGTAGAAGGTTCAATGGTTGGCTCCCCGGGCTTCTCCGTAAATATCACAGAATCCGTGTCGAAATATAAAACACGTTCCTGCAACATTTCCAGGTACTTGTACAGTTCCAGACGTGCCTGACATGTTGTAAATGCACCTAACACGACATTGGTGTTTCGGTTTTGAACAGGCACATGTTCATTGTACTCCCAGAACGCATACAACATCGTATCATTGATGGGTACAATTTGATGGAGTTTAATGTCGGGGGAAGTGAGTTTTTCATAAAATTCTTCCGGCCGATCAATAATTGTGGTCTGGCTAAAGTTTGTACGCTGGCAAAGCTTTCCCCATAGAGAGTTCCCACAAAGCTTAGATAAACTTCTTCGTGCAGGATTATTTTCAATTTTGGACGGATCCAATGCAATACCTTCACGCTCCAGGACGGTTTGTATGAATTTTGATTTGTCTTCTTCGGTCACACAGGAACTAGGCCAGCCAGACGCTTCCATTTTTGATTTTAAAAATGTATTGATATATTCCGTGAACAAGCCACCTGTTTTCGTGATGGGATCATATTGTTCAATGTCATAATCCCAAATTTCAAAAATTTCCACTGGTTGATATCCTAATTCTACTGCTTTCTGGATTTCATATGATACCCATGTTCCAGTGAGGCACCGCTCCTGGTCGTTGTGTGTACACGTTGCTGTAGGGTCTGGGTTCATTTCTTCGGCACACGCAGCACACAGTGGAAAGAGTAGTTTCTTGTTACATCGGTAAGGCAGGAGACCATGATAAAGATGGCGACTTGGTAATATCGACATTTTGATTAGACCATTGACTTTATTTATTGGTGGTATATTTTCATCACCCTGTAGATAAATTCGTGGATGGCCTACAGGGTATTTAGCACACTTATTTATGTAAGGATAAAGCGAGACAATATCGTAATATTTTATTACTTCTCCTGCTTTTTCATCGACTTGGTGGTACAATTTCACGCAATTGGTCCTTCCTCCAAAAAAGCTATCTCTTGGATTTAATGGTCTGCGGTTCATGTACGGGTGATTCTTCAGATACGTCGCCATTGCAGGATTTTGTTTTAAGAACTGATTAAATTCACACTCCCACATTTCATGTACAATGTACCCCAATTCACGCAGTCTTGCATTTTTTCTTTGCGTTCGTTCATAACGGAATTCCATGGTGTCTTCTGGATTGCTGTAGATGGGCTGATTACGGCCTGTAGTAAAACATACTTTACACCCGTGATAAAAGCAGCCGGCATGCTCGTAGACGTGCTCCTCTAACGTCTCAGGATCTTGGTAGTAGCCATCAACATGGAATCCCGCAATAAACACTTCTTTTTGTCGGGCCGCATGTAAGATTTGTTTTTCTTCGGTTTTTTCAATGTAGGCCAGCCATTGCATTGCAGCGATCGATTGGGTACTTCTCCATCGATAGCCATGTGCCGGTAGAATTCCAATGGTATTGGGTTTAAGGAAATTCCGGCGGAATACTAAATTGGAAGCACTTGCAATCGTGATCGTCTCCAAGAAGGGATTCACTTTGGTTTCTGTTTCAAATGACGTCATAAACGAAACGCATGCTTGTCGCAGTACATTGACATCTTGAATACAATACTTGAGAATTTCTTTCTGGAAATCAAACGTGTCATTACGATGATCGTTGTACCACTGCATGAACTTGTTCCTGTCTTCGACGGCCATTTCATCTGCACCATAATACTTTGTTTCTGGAAGTGGTCCAATATACGATTGATTCTCCTTGGTGTTGAAGAAATGCGGGAAGTAGCCTTTGGTTGCGGGTAAATTGAACGCTTTTGACAATTTACTTAATGCCATAGGTAGGAAGTTCAACGAGTCAATGAACGTCAGATTATTCAACGTTAAACTCAGTATCTTGGTTCCATTTAATATGACGTCAGGTCTCCATTGGCATTGTTCTACCATAGCCTTTAGGATAAAATGCCCATCGTATCCCTTAGCGTTGTGCGCGACACAGAAAATCCTATTTATATTGGGACGACGTTCCCGCAAGTACTGGAGAAAATTATAAACTGGATCCTCTCCTTGGAAAATATGCTGGCGCTGACCACACGTACTGCAAGACTGCTGGATATTATTGTTTTCAACACATGCATAACATACTTGTTGTGCAACCAATAAATTTGGAATGTGTACATACGTATTATCGCCAATATTCGTGTCCTGCATAGATTCTATATCATAGAATATCAATAAGGCTTTCTTTGCATGCATGAGTGAAGGAACACCTGGTTTCAAGCATTGTCGATCAGGAAGCATAAAACATTGATGTGATCCCGGAACAATCTTCTTACAAACATTGCAAAAGATCTCATTGCAATCATGAAGTCGTTGTCCTGTATGCACAAAAGAATATACTCTGTAGCATTTAGTACATTGCTTCACCATTTTGCATACAGGTTCCCCACGATGATATACAATATTACGATGATTATTAAAACATTGTTCCCCATAAAATTGACGATTGCAGTCGTTGCATAATATCGGTGTTTGGTTCTTGTCGCATAGTGGTCTCTGTAAGCATTTGGAGCACGTTACAGGACAATTTTTTACATGTTCATTGCGTTTACTATACTTTTTATGGCACGCTTCACAGTAGAACTTGGTTGCAAAACAAGCAGTTAAGGATTGGATGATGTCAAAATGGCCAGCCAAACAAATCAAATTTATGGGAGTGCGATTTTCATCGTTGGGCCCCTCGTACATGATGTCACGGCCTGTGAAACTGGTATACACTGTAATTTTATATTCTTTGAGGTATGCCTGGAATTGTCGAATTTCATTTACACTGGCACCATGATCCAAATTGACTCCTGCATTTGAACATAACGCATCAACTTCATCGTCCACAATACATTTCGATTGATGTTGATACTGCTTATGTCGTTTCACATCTACATTCTTGTATTTTTTCAGGCCAATAGCAATAACAAGGGCGTACGCCAGGCACCTTGAATCTTGATTTTGTACACGTACAATCCCTCGTTTGCAACGTAACAATTCTTCGTTTTGAAGTATTCCTTGGGCTAAACGATCTCCATATCCGTATCCTCTTGGAATATCCACACGATGAAAATGAACGGTAAATGGTTCGTGCAGGAGAAATGCATTGTTACTTTGTAACACTCTTTCGAACGAGGCCCACATCGTTTCCAGTGTCAAGTTTCGTGCTTGGCGAAAACTCACCCAAAATGGTTTATTCGTGTTGCGTGGCGATATTACCGATAAACCAACCATCGCCTCATCGTCGACATTGACTAACAAATGGTCTAGCATTGCTTGGAAACTGTTATGTACATACTGTATGATATCGGTTCCTACGGGTGGTGCATTAAATTGAATTTCGAGCATTCTACCTTCAATGTTAAATCGTCTATAATGACGAGTGATTTCATTGCGAACAGTAAAACCCGATTCGGCCATGGTTAACAAAGGAGAAAACAAACAAACAGGTACAATTACGGTAAAACAAATATGTAATGTGGGGAAAAAAGGAATTGAGCAGCGTGAATTTACTACAAAAGAAAAGAAGAAAGAAAAATCTTAATCACCTGATAAACAGGAAATCATAACATTCATGATAAATTCTTAACTAAGCAATTCATGTAAAGGTCCTGAGTTTGATTCCCTGGCGGTGCCGTTCAAAATCTCATTATGAAAGCACACGTACTAGAAATCAGTTTTTTTAAAAAATAATTATGTTACTGAAATGAGTGTTTTATTGCTGTCAAACTCGAGACCATTACATCAGCATTTAACTGACCTATCATTCTATAGTGATAAAAAGAATGCATGAAATGAATGAATGTTTCATCAGTACTGAGATGTGATAAAGCACGCGTAAGCATTTTTTTTCCCCACTCACAACGACCTTTAAATGATGCGTTTGCAAGTTGAAGAGATTCATCAAACATTAACGATACACATACGTAATTGTCGAAACAAAATCTGTATAGCGTATTTTTTTATTATTATTGTGACTAAGCGGTTAGCGTACATGGTTCGGACGTGGAAGGTCCTGGTTCAAGCCTCGGTGGGTTTGCTTTTCCACGTCGGGGCATGTCAAGCCTTTTCTGTAATTTAATATTCTCACACGTTATCATACATTCTTTTCAAAACTAAGCTAAATGGTTGACGTACACCTCATAATACATAAACGTACATAAATCGTCTATAATGACGAGTGATTTCATTGCGAACAGTAAAACCCGATTCGGCCATGATTAAAAAATGAAAACAACAAACAGGTACGGTAAAACAAATATGTAATGGGAAAAAAGGAATTGAGCAGCGTGAATTTGAGTTGATTTTTTGATTTTTTAGTTTAGCGTCCCTTTCAACAGCGAGGCTATATGAGACGTGGACCTACTGATTAACGTGGAATCCGAACCACATGAGCTCCCCGCCGGGAATCGAACCCTGGTCTCCCACGCCAAAGGCACGTATGCTAACCGCTTAGCCCAGGAAATCATAACATTCATGATAAATTCTTAACTAACCAATTCATGTAAAGGTCCTGAGTTTGATTCCTGGCGGTGACGTACAGAATCTCATTATGAAAGCACATGTACTAGAAATCAAAGTTTTTTTTTAAATAATTATGTTACTGAAATGTGTGTTTTATTGCTGTCAAACTCGAGACCATTACATCAGCATGTAACTGACCTACCATTCTATAGTGATAAAAAGAATGCATGAATGAATGTTTCAACAGTACTGAGATGTGATAAAGCACTCGTAAGCATTTTTTTCTACTCACAACGACCTTTAAATGATGCGTTTGCAAGTTGAAGAGATTCACCAACCATTAACGTTACACATACGTAATTGTCAAAACAAAATCTGTATAGCGTAAATCTTTTTAACCACATATTCATGTACTCGTGGCTAAGTGGTTAGCGTACATGCTTCTAACGTGGAAGGTCCTGGTTCAATCCTCGGTGGGGTTTGCTTTCCCACATCGGAGCGTTGTCAAGCTTTTTCTGAAATTTAATATTCTCATGCGTTATCATACATTCTTTTCAAAACTAAGCTAAATGATTGACGTACACACCTCTGGCCTTGGTTCAATCCCGGGGCGGTTGCTCGAATATCACGTTAAGCTGAAGGGACGCTAATGCTTTCAAAGGGTATCGAACCATATTATTCTCAGGCATAGTTTCTGAAATTTTGTAATGCATTCTTTTCAAAACTAAGCATACACATTTTTCTGGCCATGGTTCAATTCCCGACGGGTGCTCGCTGAAGGGACGCTAAACCATATCATTTTCTCGTGCTTACTTCTAATGTGTGGGGGTCCTGATTCGTACTCCCACTTTCCCATTCCACTAATTTCTTCATAGTCTAAATATTTCGTACTAAAAGTAAAACAGTGTATGAGTGATCCGCCCACAAATATAAAATAAAAATGATTTTCGAATCTTGTGTGAAAAATAAAATCTCACTGAACTTACCTCAAATTCAATGAACACAAAGTCGGTGCAGTAAAGCTTCTTAAATGAAGACACTTTTAAAAGTAGACCTTATCACTCGATAGTTGAGAGCGATGTAAGATTTGAAAAATGAAATTTAGATTTTTATTTAGGTCGCTGTGAAAACGACGTCACCGTCAGCCAATCAGAAACGAGGAAATTTATAAAATGATGTCATAACGAACCAATCAAAACGCTCGCTGCTTTTGTCATGAATCACGAACCAAAACGATGTGTAACAATCGATCGTGACGTCATTCACGTTTCTCAATAGTATCGCAATTCCGATCCCAAATGATTTCTACATGTCACTACTTGTCGTAACTGTGACGACATTTCATTTTCATCATATTCCATACGAGAATGTCAATGTTTGCTTTTTTCATGAATCATGCTGACACGTTCGTAGTAAAACTAAAGTAATGCGATCCGCTGACGTTTGCATTTTTTCAATCATATGTGCTTCTATGTCGTCACACAAAGAAGTCTATCAGCATTTTATTTTAATCCACGAACGGAAGCGTTACACTGTCAGATTTATTTTCTTAAAGTATAAGTGTATCCTTTTCAAGGACCATGGTTCGAAACCCACCAAGCATGATTAAATCCGAATTCATTCATAGCTAAGCGGTTAGGATACACATCTTTGGTTTGAAAGACCTGAGTTCGATTCCTGGAGAAACATTTCTTAGGATTTTTCTAAAACTTGGTTTCAATTTCTAGTTCGAAAATTTTAAAAGTTTAGTTCGATAAAAAGTTTGATTTGAGAAGCGTTACACTGTCAGATTTATTTTCTTAAAGTATATGTGTATCCTTTTCAAGGACCATGGTTCGAAACCCACCAAGATCGATTAAAACCGAATTCATTTAAGCGGTTAGCATACACATCTTTGGTTTGAAAGACCTGAGTTCGATTCCTGGAGAAACATTTCTTAGGATTTTTCTAAAACTTGGTTTCAATTTCTAGTTCGAAAATTTTAAAAGTTTAGTTCGATAAAAAGTTTGATTTGAGAAGCGTTACACTGTCAGATTTATTTTCTTAAAGTATATGTGTATCCTTTTCAAGGACCATGGTTCGAAACCCACCAAGATCGATTAAAACCGAATTCATTTAAGCGGTTAGCATACACATCTTTGGTTTGAAAGACCTGAGTTCGATTCCTGGAGAAACATTTCTTAAGATTTTTCTAAAACTTGGTTTCAATTTCTAGTTCGAAAATTTTAAAAGTTTAGTTCGATAAAAAGTTTGATTTGAGAAGTGTTACACTGTCAGATTTATTTTCTTAAAGTATATGTGTATCCTTTTCAAGGACCATGGTTCGAAACCCACCAAGATCGATTAAAACCGAATTCATTTAAGCGGTTAGCATACACATCTTTGGTTTGAAAGACCTGAGTTCGATTCCTGGAGAAACATTTCTTAGGATTTTTCTAAAACTTGGTTTCAATTTCTAGTTCGAAAATTTTAAAAGTTTAGTTCGATAAAAAGTTTGATTTGAGAAGCGTTACACTGTCAGATTTATTTTCTTAAAGTATATGTGTATCCTTTTCAAGGACCATGGTTCGAAACCCACCAAGATCGATTAAAACCGAATTCATTTAAGCGGTTAGCATACACATCTTTGGTTTGAAAGACCTGAGTTCGATTCCTGGAGAAACATTTCTTAGGATTTTTCTAAAACTTGGTTTCAATTTCTAGTTCGAAAATTTTAAAAGTTTAGTTCGATAAAAAGTTTGATTTGAGAAGCGTTACACTGTCAGATTTATTTTCTTAAAGTATATGTGTATCCTTTTCAAGGACCATGGTTCGAAACCCACCAAGATCGATTAAAACCGAATTCATTTAAGCGGTTAGCATACACATCTTTGGTTTGAAAGACCTGAGTTCGATTCCTGAAAAAAACATTTCTTAGGATTTTTTCTTAAACTTGGTTTAAATTTCTAGTTCGAAAATTTTAAAAGTTTAGTTCGATAAAAAGTTTGATTTGAAAATTTTTAGATGTGATTTACATCTTTAGTTCGAAACTTTTGTTTTTAAAAATGTTTTAGTTCGACAAAATTTTGTTTCAATTTTTTTTAGTTCGAAAATTTTTTTTGGGTTCGAAAATTTTTTGTTTGAAACTTTTTTGTTTCAAAATTTTTTAGTTCGAAAATTTTTGTTTAATTTTTTTTTAGTTTTGAAATTTTTTTAGTTCGAAAAATTTTTTAGTTTAAAATTTCTTGCACTCTGCGGAACCGTTTCGAAAAGAATCGGAGCAGTTTCGGTAAGAAAAATCTGGCAACACTGTTTCCATTAATGAAGCGCTTACTGAGCGTTTAAAAAATCGCTTAAACTCACAACAATGTGTTATAAGAAATCTACAAGCGACACCCCTCTTTCACCATTGTTACTTCCAGAGGCATAGGCAACTAATTCAAGGACATGATCTCCATACGTAAACGTATAAGGCAAGCTGTCTCTCCATCAAGGTAAGAAAACTGGTAATCATCTTATCTGTCAAAAAGAACGATAATATTTAATGTAAACTTCAGTACAATATCATGATACCAAAAAGGGTTATTTAAGGAGGAGGTTGAACCCTCCATGGGAACTTTAAGGATAACCATAAAAAGGGGACAAAATTCTAAAATCCAGGTCTAGGATGGATCGCCGTCATATCGCTCTGTATTTCCCTCATGGACTGGTGGGGGGTCTAAGATCATGTGACCTCTGTCGGCCAATCAGAATCGAGGTACCAAAACACTCATCTTACTCGTAAAAAGGGAACGAATTTCAAAAGTCACAGGGCTTAAGATCACGTGACCTCTATCAACCAATCAGCATTGGGGTACCAAAAGGATTCATCTTACCCGTAAAAGGGAACGAATTTCAAATATCGCAGGGTCTAAAATCACGTGACATTTGTCAACCAATCATAAACACTCATCTTACCCGTAAAAGGGAACAAATTTCAAAAATCCCGGGTGAGGGATTTCCCCGCAGGGTGACTCATGACGTCATACCACGTGACCTGAAAATTTGAATTTCCCGCGTGGGCGGGGCCTAACGTCACGTGACCTCTCTCAGCCAATCAGAATCGAGAAAATTTTTGCTGACTCGGCTGGACATAACGGGGGGACTACTACTAGGCCTAATCGGCAAAGATATGTATGAGGCAAATTTCATGTCAAAAGAGCAGTAAATAAGAACAATAAAACGAAAATAAAACTTTCTTCTCCATTTAGCAACATTTTGTTTTACTCCTTCTAATTTTCGTATTTATAATTCTTTTCCTATGAAATTTACTACAAATATACATTTCCCGATTATACACATTGTATCAGTATTAAAAGTACTCTGCAAAATCATTATCAAATTATGTTCTTACAAGAAGACAGTTATAGATATGTGAGAATCATTTTGGACATGAGTGTACATTAGAAAAACTGATTCTTCAAGTATTGTAAGAAAAATACCGTACACTGAGAAATCATAACCTTTTCCATATTCTACAGGGAAAGTTTCTTTTGGAATGCGTTGAGAAATTAACACTTAGTCTGCAAGAGTACTCTCGTAGTACAAGTAGGCCTATATTTTAGGCACACACTAACTTTCCCCCTACCTCCAAGTGCTTCAATTTCCACACTGGTCTGGACTTGTTACTTTCAGTCGCAAGTAGGATTAAGTATAGAAGGAAACAGTCCGTAGTGGTGAGGTCACTTATATTTGTGACCTGGAGAAACTAGTATTGAAGAAGTAGACCATAAGAGCTAGGGAACATCATTCGTAAACATTGAAAGGTAGAGCGATATGTTGACTATCATCCATAATGTCACTTAACGCCACAAAATTTATAGTTTGTCCAAACCATACTGAAGTTACCAAAAGTGACCACAAGTTTGTTTTGGCCTCCAAGAATGTTCGTTCTGTAATCAAACTTCATATCATTGGTTGGTTCAGATAGGCGTTGCGTTACTTATAAGTAGACGGAAGAACATTTCTTGTAATGGGAAGTAATTGATTACCTTATTTTGCGGAGGAGTAGCGATAACGTTGCACGTTCTTAATGGCGCCACTCGCCATCGTCAAGAGCCGGAAACGGTTTTTACTTAGCTATGCGTGTAGGTGGTTGATGTTACAGTACATCTTTCTCTATAGGATGATATATTGACTGCATATTGCTCACGACCTGGAATGATCTTAAGTTTTTCGTTTCAAGCTATTGTAGGCTGTGCAAACGTCTAAAGACGTGGGTTCGATTGAACAGCAAGAAAAAAGGCAAAAAAATAATTGATGTAGAGAAAAGGCGGTATTTGGTAGCAAAGAATAGACAATAAACTACATATGTTGTTACTTTATAGTATTTTCCATATTGCCTGTTATCAATTAAGGACTTCAGAAATTTTCACCCGGGAGAGTGCAAGGTAAGGGAGAAGCAATTTTTCCTTTATGTATTTTTGATTGAGTATATTTAATAAGTTCAGAATTTATATTTACCGAAGGATTTACGTTTCGTACAGGGAAATTTATACTGATAAGTGAGATTTCCCTCAGTTCATTTTCTTGTGTTATTGAACGCAACGTGCTCAGTTTCCACTCTAGCTTTCTATATTAAAGTATGTAACCTCTTAGTTCAAAGTAGGATTCAAATGGATAATGATGAAAGGTTAAAATAAAAACAAATTGTGGTGCCTTCACCGGAAATTGGAAATAAAATTCAAACTGGAAACAAAAGCAATCGAACATTGAAACATTATTATAAAGTAAACAAAAGCAATTAGAAGAGATGAAACAACTGAATGTGCTGTCCTCGCAATGCTAAGGCACCAATTTAAACTATTAATTGAGATAATTGAAGCGCTTGGACGATAAAGGTGTTATGTTACGTGTTATGTTTATGTTATTTTTTGAAACTGCATTCTGGCGGTTCATGCACGTGTTATATGCTAATTATTCTACATAACACATTATTAAGTGAGCTTTGTCTGGGTGCAGATATTTAGAAAGGATGAAGACGGTATGTTAACGGACAAAGTTGTGAAAGTCAATATTCCCGTCATATTCAATTTGTTACATAACACTTTTATCCTCCAAGCGCTTCAATTTCTGGTGGAGACTTTACATGATCTTCAACTGTATAAATATTCCGTAATTGAAAATTGTATCCGCCACATACAGTACTATATAACACAATTGTGTCACTCTTTATATTCTGACACTGTTGTATGGCTACAAATATACAAGTAAATTCAATTTCTCCTTTGATGATGAAGTTTTAACTATAATTTGTATTAAATCTTTTGAATCGTGGCTTATAGACATATCCAAATTGAACCAGGAAGCTATTTCGTTTCTGTTGAGGAATGTGCCAGCGAAATTCGGTAGCCTTTCTGTGAAATGGAGAGACTCTAATATTCATCCAAGATGGCTCCAAGAAAACATTGAACAGAGAATAAAACAGTGCTTAGCGCATGCATTCTTCTCGGAAATGGGTCACACCGAGTAGTGCTTAAAATTGAAACCACATTTGTTTACGTGACATTAATAATGTGATATGAAGTGAGGAAATTGAGTTCGGCACCACTCTTAAGCAGTGCTACCCAGGAGATCAGATTTGAGATAGTCTCTTCTCAATAATGTGATGTAAAAGTGCTTACTCGTCTCGAAAAGTGTATTTGTTTCAATTGTTTCGTCCCGTATCTCATCATGAAGATTCTGTTTTGTCTCGTCTCATGGGCAACGATATTCCTAAGTCCTCCTTGTCGTGTGTAGCGGAGCTCCATCTTGCAACAGCGTCCCCTTGCTTTCTGTGGAGTAAATCTTGGCCATGACGGCACATACTTCTTACAGAATCGATGTAGATATGTGCTTTTTACTGTTTTTCACATCTTTTAATCACGAAGACCTAGGTATGCAACCAGTGAGAGGCAATCCAGCACAAAGGGGGCGCGGTGGCTCAGTGGTAGAGCGTTCACATCCGGTGCTTGGGGTCCCTGGTTCGATCACAGCTCGCGCCGTGTGGACTTTGTGATGGACAAACACCGTACTCGTGGGTTTTCTCGGGGTTCTCCCGTTTCCTCCCACTTTCTTCATTCCACCATTTCACTCATCTCTCATCATCACCGTCTCCTTTAGCCTAACCGGCATAATCGTGGGACGTAAAACTTCAAGGTTTCATTTCATTTGCAATCCAGCACAAATAATAACAGGTGCTGCGTGTACATAGCGCCAGCTAGGGATGCGCACGAGGCGAGTCGAGACAGGAATTTCCTGACACAACTCGAGTCGAGACATGGCTCTTCCAATAGAGAAATATACATTTTTCGAGTCGAGACATCACTTTTACAGCACATTTTCGAGACGAGACAGCAACAAATCTTATCTCGTGCGCATCCCTAGCGCCATCAACTCGAAGGTGGAGCACGCATGCATACTGTTGTTCTGGTGATTGAAGTTCTGTTCGACAGTAGATAACTTTACTCCGTAAACAACATCTTGAGACGGTCACCATACATGGTATAACCATAAAGTCCAACCCCCTACATCTTGAGTTTTGTCTTGATCACTTGTTTTATCGTTCTCTCGATAGCACACTTCTTTACTGATTTGCATGATCTGCTACGATTTGCGGCAGACGTGGAGTAATTATGGCTACAAGATGGTTGGTCATGAAGCATGCTCGTATGTTCGACTGTACAGTTCTACGGGGCACTTCAAGAATTCAGTCGACCTCTGATAAAGTATCCTAGTGAGAGACAGAATTAGTGTTGTAAAAAAACGGTTTTTTTTCTGTGAAGTTTTTTTTTTCAATAAAAAACATCGTTCTTTTTCATGTTTTTTTTCAAATGTCTGTTTTTTCTGGCAGCTATTATTTATTGATTTATGATGAAGATTATTAAAATAATCAATAGAACTTGAGTCGAAGCCCTCGTAACTTACAAATCGTTTGTTTCCTTGTACCTATAAGAGCAAAATCGTGTGATTATTCCTTTCGGACCCAGATCATTTTTGGCGTTTTCCTACTTTGTCAGTTAGTGACTTATTGCTCAAAAACCATTTACCCTATTGATATGGTTAAGATCTTGTTTTTTAGAAAAGGAATGTGGCTATTTTTTGGTGTACGTTACATTGCAGTGTTGCGAACGGGTGGTAAATTACTGAGGAAAACGTAGGAGTAAAAATTTACAAAAATCCCTATCCGAATTTCATTTTTTTTTTTGTATCTAGCACCACTGTTGTCATATGGGTCTAAGTCACCTAAAAAAATTCTTTGGTACGTTGACAAGGTACAGTGAAAACCTGAAGTCGCTGGCTTCCATTCAAAGAGAGAAAAAAAATCTCTGTTTCCATACACATGAAATTTTGACACTTTTTACACCTCAGAAGCAAAAATCAACAGATATGCCGGAGCTACAGCTTCTTTAATTATCCTGTTGAATCTTTTTATGGTGCGTTCTGTAGGCTAAAGAGAAGTCTTTCAGGTAGTGGTACATTTGTTCCAACGTAGCGAGCAAGAGTGAAATAATAGAGGGGAAAGGGAAATTTGCCGACTTTTTCACTTAAAACCGGGAATTAATTGTTTTGGCTGGAAACACTGCCATACAACAGACGTAAACTATCTGAAAGTAAACATTGGTACCCTAAGAATATATCCTACAAGTATCATGGCGATATCTAACAAAGTAAGCATGATTTTTTAAAAAAAATCTCATTCTACTCAGAAATGCACAATTTTCTTACCATTTACAGAACATGGTTTATTATAAGCCTCAACTGTACTTCTCCTAATTATTCGAGCGAAACTTTTTTTTGGTGTGCTGTGTAGGCTAAGGACGATGCTTTCAGACAGTGGTACGTTTGTTCGAATATAGCCAAAAAGAGGGAAATAATAGAGACAAAAAGGGAATTTTTCCAAAATTTCCCCCTAAAATCGGAAATTAAAATTTTCTGTAGCTGGCAACAATGTTAGCAGACACACACAAACTACCTTAAAAGAAGCTTTGGTATACCTATAATATACCCTACAAGTATTGTGACGATATCTAATAAAGTAAGCAGGTCATTAAAAATATTTCAGTCTACCTAAAAAAAATCACAGTTATCTTTCCACTTAGAGAACAAGGTCTACTGTAAACTTCAACTGTACTTCCCCTAACTATCCTATTAAAACTTTCTATAGTGCATTGTGAAGGGCAAAGACAAGACTTTCAGATACTTGTACTTTTCTTCCTATGTAGCCAACAAGAGAGATATAATAGACAAAACACGTAATTTTCACCTAACATCTTGAATTAAAATTTTCCGTTGCTGGCAACACTGCTACCAGATAGACGAAAACTATCTTAAAATAAACACTGGTACATTACTAATATATCCTACAAGTATCATGGCGATATTTAAGAAACAATGCTTCTAATTACCAAAAATATATTTCGATAAACAGAAAAGTAGGGGAAAATCAAGAGTTAGAACCTAAATCCGAATTTTTCGTGCGTCCCCTAATTACCCCACTGTAACAATATGTACCCGAATTTGTTCAGTAAGAACAAATGTTCGACTGGCGTAAGTTGACTTGCATTCGGACGTATAGGTACGGTTTATAACAAAAATTTCGATTTTTTTGCCCAAATTTAAGGAGATTTTAATTTCTGTAGTTGGCAACACTGCGCGCAAGCCCGTCCAATTGATGTGAACAATTAGGTATCCATCCGACGTATCTTCCTGACAAGTCTTAAGGAGGTCTCTCTACAACGAATGAAGTTACAGGGGAAAAGTAATAAAGAAAATTCGAAAATTCTCGAATTTTTGACTGGGGTGAAATTTGAGAAGGAAATTCGACACACAGAAGAAAAAGAAACTAAAATGATAAACTATGGACCAACCATATTTGGCAAAAAAAAATATATATATATATCGATATATTAATTAGTGACCATAGAGGAGAGGGTTAAAAAAAGTGACACCCGTATGTGCAACTTTGGCCACCTGGGTCCGAAAGGGTTACGAGTGTACATTTAATGACTTTTTTTTTCACTACTAACTTGTGTTGTAGTAATTATAGTCTTGACTAATACTAATATCGTTGTTGTAAACAATCACAATCTCTTCTTTTTACATCTTAGTTCCAATACTGATGCTAAGAAATACAGGGTGTTTCAAAATCAATATCGGGGAATTAAGTCTTCGCAGTATTTATTACATTTTACGCACAATTATAAACAATACATCAAGTAGAAGAACACCTCAAACAGTTTTTGCTTCAAGTGTTCGATGTGAGCTTCATTCGTCACATGGCACACATTGAGTCAATAGGTGAGAAAGGCCCATAAACTTTCCGCCATATGGCACAAAACATTCAATTCACACAGACGGTTGCACTGTAACTACAGATTCAGTCTTTGCAAAATTAAAACACACAAAGCTTTCTGGTCTCTAGTCTCCATCTTTGCTACTTGCTCTTTCTAACGTAGCACTCATGTCCAAAATTATTGTCGCATGTCTATAAATATGTTGTTGTAGGAATATAATTTGATAACGAATCCGCCTGGTATTTCTTATAATGTTAGTATGTGTATAATGGGCAAAGACATGTATGTGGCAAATTTAATGTCAAAACAGCAGTAAATAAGAACAATAAAACGAAAATAAAACTTTCTTGTCCATTTAGCAACATTTTCTTTTATTCTTTCTCATTTTCGTATTTATAATTCTTTTCCTTTGAAATTTACTACAAATATACATTTTCCGATTATACACACAGCATCAGTATTAAAAGTACCCTGCAAAATCATTATCAAATTATATTCTTACAAGAAGACAGTTATAGATATACGACAGTCATTTTGGACATGAGTGTACATATCATCGGGCCGGCCCTAGGCAATTTGTCGCCCGCGCAATGACGTAATTTGCCGCCTCCCTCTTTCTCCAGAAAGAACAAATCTTAAAAGTCACGATTTTAAGTATGCTACTCCAGCATGAACAACGAAAGGGAGGGAAACTACATTCGCACTCAGAAACTCTTAAATACTTACTACAAATACAATATTGTTGTGTCTGTTTTTTTCTTTAAATATTAATCTATTATGTTAGTGAAAGATAAAGCAAATACATCTGAAAGATGGTAATCTTTTTTATAGAATTCAATATCGAGTTTCAATCTCAACATATCAGTTTGCAGTTATAGTGCAACTAGCTCTTTTACCTTTATTTCTTGATTTTCCTTCTACATCTGTTATATTTTTAAAGTGTTTCCACCTTCAATAATAACGATCTTATTTGCGACAAAGACAAGAGAAGCTTTCATATCAGAACTCTGATAACTAACCAAAGGGGACAGGCATTCGAGAATTGAGTTCTTGTATTTGACAACAATCAAGCAATTTATTCTGGGATTTATTTTACCATTTGCTTTAGCACTGATCATGTAACTTAAACTAATGCGACCTAAACATAATTTATGAATGTAGTATTCAAATAGAAGGTCAGCTTAATAAATTTAGCTACCATGATCATGAAATCTATCTCCAACAAGAAATATTTATTTTAAATAATATTGCAAATGCATGTGTTTCACATATGGTAGAGCCAGCAATGCATATCATATATCTAGTCGACAAATCATTTATATATGATATTCAGAAAAATACTAGTAGGCAAATTAGTATTAGTTTTTACCTTTAGACAAGTTATTTGCATTTTGTACTGTTCGTGATATTATTTTCGTACTTATTAAAGGCCTACTTTCACGAAAAACACAAATGTTCATTTATACTTTTATTTCTTCGTTGATATTGGTGAAACAGTATAGAAACCCGGATTATTAGTAGGCACGCTATTCATATAAATTGTAAAATATTTGTACCGTATCAGCATCTAGTATTTAATTTATGTTGCATTTTATGGTAATTACACCTACATAAAAATACTTCAGACTTAAATGACGTAAGATACATTACAAATGACTATTTGAAAAAAAAAACGAAATTCAGAAAAAAAACGAGAGGCAATGTTTTTTTTCTAAAAAAAACGTACATTTCTGAAAAAAATACGAACGGTTTTTTTTCTATTTACAACACTAGACAGAATTGCAGCTCTCTGTGGAACTGCTATCATTCTGTAAGAAAAACACAAAGAAATAAAACAGGACGTTAGAACCAAGTAGGAACACGATGACTAATAATAGACAAAAGAGCTAATGAACAAAAACGCAGAACTCATGCAGAAAAATATTAGTTGGTCATCTAGTAGCAAATTATAAAGTTTGTACGGGAAATTATATGCACCTTGTAACTGTCTTACCATTCTTGCTCTATATCTTCCGGCAGATAGGGATATGAGTAACTACAGAGGCCCTGGCTCCTTAGAACACTGTTGATCCTTCTAGAATATGGTTGAACTGCAGTCTGAAACTAAGGTCGTTGAAAGATTAGATGTGCTCCGCCTAGCAAAATATTCTAGTTTTGTCAATGCAGGTAGGAAGACGTACAAAGTCGTTGAGAATAATGTTCTAAAATCTAAAAGTAACGGAGAAAGTGTCAGAATGTAGATTTAAAAAAAGAAAAGGTAATTGTCATTTATCTCTATCAAATATGTTGATTGGGCTATTGTTGAAGATACTGTTCATTAAATAACAGAATCATAATCAATTGTTGATGGCTTCTTAGATCAAGAGGATCGCAAGGTGTATTGTTATATTAGGAATGTTATTCGTCTTTAAATTAATCTTTAAAACTCTAGTTGTTATGTTATTTTGTGTACAATCCGCGGCAAAAAACCTGCAACATGAGGATGTAAGTTTATTGTGAAACTACGCCTAATATCACAGGGAATGAACATAACGTCTAAGTGGAACGAATCACGCCAGGATAAACATCGGCTTCCTCCCGTGCACACTTATTTTGAAGCAAAAGACTTCGTCATTTCACAATAAACTTATATGCTCATGTTGCAGGTTTTTTGCCGCGGATTGTACAAGTTTAAGTATCTTTATATATGAGTGACTGGGGGGAAGACAATGTTACGTTACATTTCCTAACTTTCGAGTAAACTGGTAAAGGAAGTCCAATATTCCCATGCAATGCAATGACATGTATTAAGCTTGTCCTGCCATTTGACGGCTCACTCCCGAAATTAAACTACCTACATGCTTTTCTGTAGTGCGATCCCAAACCATTCAATCTAGTAAGTCAATTTCACCGAAAGAAGCACTTACCATTATCTTTCCTCAAGTCGCTCATATCAAATACTTCTTAATGATAATTATCCATTATTATCATAAATATTCTGGCAACACTGAAAAGTCACTTTACCCATTTCAGTCCTTCACCAGTCTGTTCGTGTTGTGTTGGAAATTCTAAAGCAAACTATTGATACAATATACAAACATTTCAGTCAGACACTTTAGGAATCAAAAGCATCCGTATCAACAGATGGCAAAGCATACTTACACAATTAACACAAAGAGAGCAAAGCCGAAGCTAGATGGACCTGGGGACACGTCCTCCAAGATGTATCTCTTGCTTTGAACTCGGCAAAACGATGGTTCATACGATGCCTATGCCCCCTTAAACTACGTTTCCCCTACATCACAATACTGCGGACTGAGTGAGAGGAGACGAACATGGAAGACCCTGGTTTTAAGCTTTAGAACCATCTCAACTCAGGGTCATGTAATCCGGTACTGGTTTTAGTAACACCATGTCTCCTCGAAAGCGTACGGTTTATTTCGGTTCAATTTTCCTTCTAAAAGCAAACTTTCATGTGTTTCAATAAATTTAGTTGCATTTTAGCTACTTAAATTAAGTTGCTTCAGAGTGTCAGACATTAGTATATGTTGAAAAGTACATACCTCATACATCAGTGAAATACATGACTCACGATTGAATGCATTGAATATACAACTCAAACTGAAACATGTGTGAATTATATTCATGCAGCAAAACCTACATTGCACTTGTCTGCGGCAAAACTCGGAACCAAGATAATGATTTACGTATATATATGCATAAATAGTAAACCGTGCATGATCAAGGGCCTTATTTTTCATTTTGCGGAAGAGCTGCAAAGCCTCTTACGAATAAGTACAAATATATACATATAAACCTAAAAGTTAATGGTGTATGACAATTGGGCAACCATTAAGTTACTGAAATATACTCTCGTCAAGCTCTTCAATACGTCACTAGTAAGAAGACACTATACAGCATGGTTAACGATATATAGCCCAAAATCACAATTAACTCTAAAACCTTTAATTTCGATCTAACTATAATATTTACCAAAGATACCTCGTCGTATATCAATCGATAGATCATGCCAAGCTGAACAAAAGTACATGCTTAAGGATATATTCTCATGAGTAGTTTTTGAAATAATAACATTTTTTAATGATAATATAAAGCATATCGTTCGTTGCCAGTAATATTCTAGGAATAGTTTTTATTCTAGTGAAGCAGATTGCCTTGTCGTACCGGTGTTACGCATACTCCTAGTAGTTGCGCATAGTACTTGTAATAATTTCAATCTTTGTATTTAATCTTGTCACTTCGACTTCTTGATAAATTACTGTTTTTGATAAAGAGTCGTATAGGCTGGTTCTATCCACTTGGTACTCTACCCTCACTGATTCGCTGGTACCGTTTCGTCCCCTTTTATGCATGCGGTTACGAAAGCGGTTGCTCAATCGCCGTGTTTTCTAACAACATTGGGCCAAATGAACCTTCGGCGCTATCCGAATCATTGTGTATAAAATATCCCAGATGATACAATGTAAATTGAAATCGACCAAACGCCTCGGATCGTAGTTAACATCGGTCGGAGATCCGAGCCATTGGGGATAAAAACATTAATTTGATTCGACGTAATTATAGTGTATTCAACGTAAGAACCACACCTGGGATAAACAAAACAGTTTGTATCAATCCGCGTCAAGCACGTGCTTCACGGCGAGATTTCTGCTTCGGTCAGCTGTTCTTTTTCCGCCGCCATGTTTTCAAATTGTAAGGTGACTGTTGGGGCGGGGCTTAAAATGACTGTTGCAATCTCTGCATTTCTTAAGGACAACCATTACACTTTTTTTAAAAACGGTTTTTCTTTATTATGGTTGTTAAGAGCAATTTAAAATATATTAAATTTGTACCGAAACATTATATAAATGTTTATTCTCTACTACATTTACTATCTACCTCTCTCTCTCAAGTGTTTAACATTTGTTGTTATAGATACTTATCAGTTTGCATGTTAGCAACACTGTGACAATTGTTTTTTCTCGATAACAGAACGTAAAAATCACAGAATATGGCATATATTTTGTCAGTAATTTATAGTAGTATATTTTGCTCCGTGAATTAATAGTTTTTCGTCTCGTCTAACAAATGGGTGAAGTTTAATATACGAAACAATGTGAAAAAATAGTTTATCTCTTTAACCAATTACAAATAAGCAATTACGTCAATCACGGAACTATATTTATAACTCCAGCCAATTACATTTCATTGTAGTACGTCATTTGTCTATCCCAGGTGTGTTTCTTATATTGAATACAATTTAGAAAACGCGGCGATTGTTGAGCTATCGCTACCACTTGGGTAAACCCGGACTTAGGCAGGAAACTCTGTCTTCTTGATCGCAGTGTTGCCAGAGTTACTGATTTTGCAGGAGATCTCCTGCTTTTTCTACGTTCTACTGATCTACTGCGAAAGAAAATGAAATTGAACAATCTCCTGCTTTTTCTCTACTTCGAGAAGTTAAAGAAATGTATTATTATTAATATTGAATTTTCTTATTTTTCCTTACATAAAAAAGGAAATTTCTCTGTATACATACACAAAGCTCTGTAGTGCAAATAGTTCTAGAAGTTTGCTGTATTTAATATGAATACAAGAATACAACTATACGTCATTTTCTATATGCATGATAGTTGGCGATCTTTATAACACAGATTTACGAGTATGTGTTATTTTAGATTGGGACTTGGGTTGGAAGAGTGGCTTAGATCACCTCTCCACGATCGTCAGCGAAAAATCGTCTTATGATCACCTGTGAGTGTATCATATAGCTATACTATCGCTAGGTGCATGATAAGACATTTTCCCACCCCATTTTGCTCTTTCACTACGTCTTACTTCACACACGTATATATCAAACATTATTAATTTAAAGGGGGAATGGGGATCATTCTACCTCCAATAGATTACCTAATCATCAGATAAAATTTTCTTTATGAAACTTATCTTGAAGTAATTGAAATTCAAATTTATCTTTTGTATGTATTGTTTTATTTTGAAATGAAAGTAATAATGAATTCTGGACTGCTTGTTTGTCCACTGTCCCCTTAAGAATGGCAAATTTTTTTGTTCCCCTGGATTTGCACTCAAATTCCGCCACTTTATGTGTCTACTGCTTTCTCCTGTTTTTTAATCTTCGAGTCTTCTGCTTTTCTAACTTATCGGTCTGGCAACATTGCTTGATCGGGCCATCCACACAAGATCACACCAAAATCCCCTTGAGCTTACAAAGAAAGATCTTATTAAGGACACCATAACAGAAATATGTGACGAACTCAGCTATTATTTATGTAAAGCACACACATTCCATCTTCAACAATGCTTGTGTGACATAGCTGTATTATTTACACTGATTAATATTCGATCCAAACAAAAGTGTTCTGGTTATTATTAGACCCATTTTAACCCCAATGGAATTACCACTTTCTACTCAACAGAAAAAGCTTAATAATATGAAGCAACATGTGAAAAGCTGTTTTTCTTGCTCTAAATCTCAAGAATATGATGGACTTCCTGCGGTACTTTTGTTCTCATTAATCTCTCATTTTCTTTCTTTCACTTTCTGATCCTCTTTTGTTATTCGCGTGACTATCGGACGAGAGAGAGAGTGTCCGTCCATTCTCATATGAGATGATGCCGTAAGATGCACTTCCTTTCATGTCTTTTGGATGATTAAACTCTGGGCGGATTCTATCTCTTTTTAAAAAGGAAACAATTACTGTTCATTTCAGCTTCCAACTCAATCATTGTATATTGCTAGAAATTTCAATTTGCCCCAAATCTAGTGACCTTAAAAACATAAACTCAATCAATGCATCTTACACACATGGACAACCGCAGAATTGTTTCTTCGTGCAGAATTAAGTACCGTACCTAATACTTACAAACGTAAACCATAAATTTTAAAACTAATCCAAGAAAGAAGGTGGATATTCTTAAGATCGACAGTTCAAAATTTCACTATCTGCAGGTAGTGTCGATATGAATCTATGTGGAGACTGTGTTCAACTGCCTCAAGATTGAAAAGACATATCAAAAACAGGACTTCAGATTTCGAGTCAGAAACATAGATTAATGTGCCATTTTAAATGTCATAGATTGTCTATAAGTAGTATCGTTAGAATCCATGTGACTTTTGTGTTGATTCAACAATATTTCTAGATAGAAAGGAGTTTGGACTTTGAAATTACCTTCGGAATCAGAAACGTAGATTAACTGGCGGTTTTCAATGGCATAATTTGATCCTACGTCAGTGGCGTCGTCAGAAATTCATTTTAGATCGATTGTGTCTCAGGAACTGGAAAGTATAATTCAAAAATAGAATTAAGATTGTTTTCTTATCACGTTTTTTATGTCTGTGAGTTGCGTTGCCAAAAATCTAATTTAGGAAGGTTTGAATTAAAAGTGGCAGTGATTATTTGCTCAAACTAGGATTTACTTATTAAGATACATATATTGATTTACATGTGATTCCAAATTCTTCACGATGTAAAATAAATCTTCTAGGACCGCTCACAGCTTTGTGGATACTATCGCTTCGATAAAATCATAGTTGCGAGAGAAAGCTCGGTGATTAACGCAGATGCTATAACGTTTTCAACATTCATTTTACCAAAAATTGTGCTAAATTATTGCTGTCAAACATACCGGACCATTGTGGTTCGGCATGAAAGATATTTAGTAGCAAATTTGGATGAGTAGAGAACCAAAATTCTTGGAGGCTGACGAATCTTCTTTAAAACAAATTTTTATTGTTATAGGATATGTCTTAAAACATTTAGCTCACAATTATAGATGCCTGTTCTGCAAAATACTATTGTACCTTCTCTTGAATTAACAGCTGAAGTCACTTTAATACTACTTCACATATTCATAAATGGGCATTTCTATTATACCTAATTATGCTCTGCTCGTAAAAAATAGTATGAGTATAGTAAAGAATTAAATCTTTAAACTAGCAGGGCATATTGTGTACAATTTCTATACGTAAACGTTATCTGTAAGTTTTAATACCAGATAAAGAGAATATCACTTGTATAGAATCACTAACATTTTGTTTGAAAAAGTATCCTATTCTTAAAACTGCTTCGCTATACCTCTGTGCTCATGTGATGTATATCACAAATGTCTACTTCTCTAGTTGTTTCATTTTGGTACCATATCTTATGCACAACAATACAACACAAGCAACTGCTTCAATAACAGGACAGCAGATTCTCGCAACTTTAAAAGATGAAAGACGTAGTCCTCTCGATGAAATGTTACCCTCCGCGAAGGACTGAGCCTTTAACCCAGCGTATGGTCGTCGATTTCCCTGTAGGTCTAACAGCAAAAATTTTAATCAGAATAATAGCAAGAATATTGGTTACATCAGTGGCGTATTTAGAGGGAGACTTCCGGGCTTAATCCTCCCCCTCGAAATCTTACTTACTATAGTAAAGTATATGAAATATCTTGCTGAATTTTCTCATTTTCACGCAAAGCTCCCCCCCCCCGAAACAAAATCGTAAATACGCCACTGGGTTATATAAAGGAGAAAGAGGTCACAACGCCATGCTAGTTTCAAAGTTATTCCGCGTGAAGTAATCAGCTGCCGTAACTCATCATTGTTTTATGTAGTATTATGATATATATTACAGCTAATATCAACTTATAACAAATGACGTGAAATCGAAATTTTCTATCGAGATTCTATTTGCGGGTTAAACAAAGAAATCAGTTACATCTCATAATTCAAATTACATATAACTAGGGGGATTTTTCCATGATTAGCAAACACTTCTATACAATAGTTGGCCATCGACAATGAAAGGAAGTCTTTGAGTTTTACGTCCCACGGTTATGCCGGTTAGGCTATAGGAGACGGTGATGATGAGAAATGAATGAAATGGCGGGATGAAAAAAGTGGGAGGAAACGGGAGAACCCCAAGAGACCAACGCACACGGTATTTGTCCACCGCAAAGTTCACTTTGCGCGAGCTGGAATCGAACCAGGGACCCCATGTACTAGAGGTGAACACTCTACCACTGAGCCACCGCGATTCCACCTTTTAAAATATTGTAACTATTGTTTCAAGTGCAACTGTAACTTTTCTGCTCTTTTTGAGCGCCTGTCAGCATTTTTGGCACCCACCTCGCACATAGTTCGTGCATCATGATAACCCAACTTATTAGTTACAATACGATGCATTGTTCTCGTAGACCCTTCTGAAAACTCTGTGGCGAGTTCAGTTATTGTGAACCTGCGATATAATCACACTTTCATGTTAACATATTCTTCTAGATGTCCATCTGAACACTAGACCGTCCACTGCGCTCATCACTATCAACATTTGAATGCCTTTCCCAAAACTTTCGGCAACACTGCCTGACTTTCGCTTGACTCATTACTGTCGGTCCGTAAATGGCAGCTGCATTCTGTACTTTGACGTTCACAAATCGTATGACAAACCCCAGTTCACATTTGGCGGTATTTTGTATTACAGCAGCCATTTCACTTTACTGCCATTCGCAGGTACACAACTCTATTCAAACCATTCTATCACTGTCGTAAGCACAGAATATTAGGGCATGCTTAACTTCAAGTATTGCGAACGACGTATAAAAATTACCTGATTTTTTTCTTAATATGGGCCTCGTATGTGATACATATTTATGAGTACTAACCTGCAATATTAAAATATTATGTATAAAACATGTTTTTGAGAATATAGTAGAATTAACGTATCGAGTACTTACTACATCTTTAGATTTTAGCCCATTGGCTTTTATGGGATATTATTGTTATTATTATTATTATTATTATTATTATTATTATTATTATTATTATTATTATTATTATTTTGTTTTCTTTGAATGAACTGTAATTTTAATGATGTGGCTCTACTGATTTCTTCTTCAACTTTAGTTAAATGTTGCTTTGCTTTCTCAAAATGAATTTGCATTAAACATAAATGTATATATTATTATGTAAAAGTAATTTGATATTAAATATTAAAATTTGGTATATCCTAGGTGAATGAAAAATGTACAGGTATTTTTAACTTACACTAAAAATGCAAATCGCTGAGCAATGCAACTTTGTTAATAATAATAATAATAATAATAATAATAATAATAATAATAATAATAATAATAATAATAATAATAATAATAATAATAATAATAATAATAATAATAAAGTTGCTTTGCTCAGCGATTTGAACTTTTAGTGTAACTTATTTAAAATAGCAAAGCTAGTGTGAACCAATTAGGTATTTTTAAAATATTAAAATAAATTAGGAATTTTTAATACTCTACAACATTATAATAGCTATTACTGAATTCATGGTGAAAACAGCCCTCTGCTTTATTTAGTTTAATCGTTGACCACTGGAAGCAGCACACGCAATGTAAACAAATATGGCGGACCGCCATGTTTTCCTGGTTATGAGTAAACTTAGATCGCTGCTCGTTAAGTGAGAAAATCGAACGTTTCTGTCCAGAAATGGTGGAGCAAGTGAATGAGATCGATGCTACAATTCGTCCAGAGACAATTAAGAACTGCCACATGAAGTTAATAACTACAGGCTCTGGAAAAGACGTAAAAACAAGTGGGCTTCCAAACATACCATGATCGGAAGAGAATGTGGTAACAGTTCCAAGAAATGTATACTCGCAATCCGCAAAAAGAAAAAAAAAAATCAACAGGCCAGACAGCTCGTAAAAGTAGGTTATCAAAAGCATGCAATATGTGTGGTTTTGCATAAAGAACTCAACTTTTGTCTCCATGAAAGTCCATTTTGTCCACGAATTCAAGAGGTTATTACCAACATCCCAATTTACTTCCTTCAGAAAAGTATTTGTTGTATCCCTGGCCATTTGAGAGAACCGATTTACAACACAGGTGCCTCTGTTGAGATTTAACGTATTATTTTATTTTGTTATGTAACGAAGGACATGACATGTACAGTCAACGACAAAACTTCTTTCCGGAACATAATAAGTGCGTGGGTTTTCTCGGGGTTCTCCCGTGTCCTCCCACTTTCTTCATTCCACCATTTCATTCATTTCTCATCATCACTGTCTCCCTTAACCTCGGTGCAGAATCGAGGGACCTTAAACTGAATATTTCATATCATTTCATTTTCAAAAGTTTTTTTTTCCGTTTGATTAAATTAGTTTCATAAATAATTTGAGAATGAGAGGACAATTTGGGTACAGTTTACAGTAAATTAAAAAGAATGTAATTTTCTGTACATTACTACCACCGTTATTTCCAAAATACCAGCCACACCCCCGTTATTTCCAAAATACCAGCCACACCCCCGTTATTTCCAAAATACCAGCCACACCCCATTTTTTTCCAAAATACCAGCCACTCCCACGTTATTTCCAAAATACCAGCCACTCCCACGTTATTTCCAAAATACCAGCCACACCCCCGTTCTGTTCAAAATACCAGCCACTCCCACGTTATTTCCAAAATACCAGCCACACCCCCGTTCTTTCCAAAATACCAGCCACTCCCACGTTATTTCGAAAATACCAGCCACATCCCCGTTCTTTCCAAAATACCAGCCACTCCCCCGTTATTTCGAAAATACCAGGCACTCCCACGTTATTTCCAAAATACCAGGCACACCGGCGTTATTTCCAAAATACCAGCCACTCCCACGTTATTTCCAAAATACCAGCCACTCCCACGTTATTTCCAAAATACCAGCCACTCCCACGTTATTTCCAAAATACCAGCCACTCCCACGTTATTTCCAAAATACCAGCTATTCCCATGTTATTTCCAAAATACCAGCCACACCCCCGTTCTTTCCAAAATACCAGCCACTCCCACGTTATTTCCAAAATACCAGCCACTCCCACGTTATTTCCAAAATACCAGCCACACCCCCGTTCTTTCCAAAATACCAGCCACTCCCACGTTATTTCCAAAATAAATTTTACCAAACGGAAAGAACTTTTGTCATTAACTACATATTTTGGTAATAAATAGTAATCAGTATTACATAATTTATAAGTTTTTTTTTTTAAATATCTAGTTATTTTCACCCACCCAGTATTACTAAATTTAATGTTCATGAAGTAAAAGGCGTTCAAATAGTTTTGAAGAAAAAACTGGTGAAAAAAAATTGAAGTGATTTTTTTAAATTTTAACATTCCACCATTATACCTTTTAAGCTATGGGATGATTAAGATAAGGGAGTGATGATGGAAGAATTTGGTGAAATGAGAATGAGGGAAGAAAGGGAAACCGACGGACACGGTGTTTTACTTACTTGACCGAGGATCGAATCAAGGACCCCATGCACTAGAAGCGCTCTACAACTTTTTTTTTTTGTAACTTAATTATCTCAGGTATTACTCGCTTTACTTGATTTTATAGTTTTTCCATTAACTCTTTAAGCACAGGGACACGAACACAGAAACATTGAGGAAATTTAGAATGCTAAAGGTTATCCCACCGGACTACTGATCCATTGTACGCACCTCCCTTAGAAGAAATTAGTAAAATTAAAGTATTAACTTTCTATTCATTGCAAAGAAAGGAGAAAGATAATTTGCATATAACTCTAAAAAAACATTCAGCATCTTAAAATACGGTATATATATATATATATATATATATATATATATATATATATATATATATATATATATATATATATATATATATATATATATATATATATATATATATATATATATATATATATATATATATATATAACACAAGTTACAAATCTCACGCAGGACTTAACAGTTCATCTAGCTATAGTGGATTATATCAGATTGCTATACGACAAGCTTTTATGTATACGTAAGTCAAAACAAAGGGTGAAAGAGAATTAAGCAATTAGTTTTAGTAGCTTACAACAGGGGGGACGGTAATTTAAAGAGTTTGTTTTCCTTTTGGATTGTTTAGAGTGTACTGCATTGTAGTTGGTGATGTTGGTTGGGAATAGCCAATCAGATATAAGGGATCTTAAATTCTAGGACATAGGTCGCTCATAGGACAGATAACAGCTCTTGTCGCTAATAGGACTGTCGCTTCTAGGACTAATTCTTTAAATACAATCAAATCTTATACGATGACGCCATCACGAAATCGACTGTCGCCGAGCACCAAAAATATCTTTTAAATACAGAAAATGTTAGCTAAAAAAATGTTAATGATATTGTAAAGTGTGTGAATGCCTTTTGTAAAGTTTGTGCATTAAGTTAGCATATAATTTTCTGAACATTTTAACTGCACGAAATCAATAACTATACCATTATAGACCCATCTAAGGCAATAGAGCTAGTGTTTCGCGTTCGTAACTAGCAAAAGTTTAATTTTCGATTGTTGATTTCTTTTTTTCTTCTTTCTCGTTTGTGAGACAAAGAAATGCAAGTAAATGAATAGAAAAGTGAGATAATTACTGTATTTACCAATGTATTATCCTAGTAATTAAAGTGTTCCATTTGCCCACACGATTGACTTGAAAATTTTAATTACATTGTTAAGTTACAGCAAGAGTTATTAGGTTTGGAATCTTCTGCACTTTTACAACAAAACATTTCGGCAAACTTGTTCTTCTCAGAAATCTTGTTGCACCATTTCTTCTTCTTCTTCTTCTTCTTCTTCTGTTTTGCAAAAAGAAATGTTTTTATTATCGTGTGATTTTTACTATATTTCAATCCTCTATGATTGGCCTGAGGCATATTTCTGCATGAATCTTGTTCGCCCTTCCCAGAGGCAAGGCCATCTGGTTTTTGCTTCATATTCTTCTTACATGTCAACCACAAATCACAAACATAAAAGATTTCATTTTAATAAAAAAAAAAATTGTATTGTGTCTTTTCATATTCATTTTCTTTAGTGGCGTCCATTATAACGACATTTCAAGCGTAAAATTATTCTTTTAAAATATTTTCTGAACGCGTTATCAAATATACAAACCCAAGTTTCAAGGATACTTTCTTTTATGTCCTAAGATTTTTGGCAGGAGAGGGTTTATGACCTGTGTCTAACTACTACCTCCACTCAAGAATGTTCACACTTGGAAACTTGTCTCTGAGGCTCAACTAATAGAATACCCGTTCTTCGCACGGGGAGAATACTTTCATTTTGCACGTAAAAGGCACCAAAACTGAAACAATTAGGGACTCCAAAAACTATGAATTCGACAGTAATATCGGTCATTTTCAATTATTTTTACTGGTACATGTCACCACCTCTCCTTAGTAATA